>NW_025534623.1:0-168147 GCF_020615455.1 Coregonus clupeaformis | reverse complement strand
GGTAAGGCAGCCATCTTTACTGCCTGTCATTCATTTCTATTGCACCGACAATATGCAGTTACACTTCAATTCCTTTCTTTTTCAAAGATTCCACTGTGTTTGGCATTGTTGTTCACCTTCCCAGTTCCTGTGTTCCTGGGTGGTCGGTAACACTGTGTTACATACACTCCACTTTGACATATATTATGTGATGTATGTTATAAACAGTCATGACTGTTGGGGTCATATGCTGATAGCACTAGTCATGACTGCTTATAACATCTGTTATGTCATTGTTATGACAGTGTTATGGAGCACTTATGTGACAGTGGATGCACGGAAGGTGTAACCTAATGTGCTTTACTCAGTGAAAGGGCAGAAGAGGAACAGTGAGATCAGGTTGATATTGGCTAAGGCTCCACATACTTTGCCAGTAGGTCCATGAGGTATCCCGGGGTGCTGGGGTCGGGCCTCAGAGGTGGGCCCATGACGAACTTGGCAGCGTGGGCCCAGTCTTTGTGCCAGTAGTGGGTGCCATCTGTACCCAGTCCTGCTGCTATGGGCTCACCAAACACCACACGGCCTGTTGGGGCACAAACATCTCTACAACCATGCATACATAACACAGATCACCATCCATGTCATGTTTAGCCTCTCTCTCTCTCTCTCTCTGTCTCTGTATGTCTCTCTCTCATTCTCTCTCACTTTCTCTCTCTCTGTCATTCTTTCCCACCCACAGTTCCTCCCAGCAGGCAGTGTCAGGCCCCCTCACCATCTCTGCGTGCGTTGGACACTACCTTAGCGGCAGACTTGCTCATGACATGGACCACATAGAGCGGGCAGTTGACAGCGTGGGCGATGGTGATGGCTCTCTGAGTGGCCTCAGCCTCCACCTCCTCAGGACGACACAACTCATGACCCTCCGGACCTGTGATGCCCAGGGACAGCATCTTCTTAGCCCCCTGCCAAGTGAGAGAAGGTCAGTTTAAAAAATGCCCCCTAAATGGCAGATAAAAAAAACTGCCTGTGTGACACAGATAAACTTTTGTGAAATATTCACAGAAATAGTTACAAAAGGTTATACAAGTAGGAGCAGATTAGCATAGAATATTACACCATGACGCAAATAGGTTTTCCTCAGGTAGCGTTGAGGGAGGAAGCTGACATGTTACATGCTTTTTGACAACAGACAACGGGTGTATTACAAATACTACTCTATGGAAGTTTAGTTGCTAATCGTTTACATAAAATATTCATCAAGGAGTTGTAAACTCACTCTAAACATGCTGCCAATAAATGTATGTATCTCCTGAATAGTTTCTGTCACCAAAAACAGACTACAGATTGGGCATCTGCTGTCCTCTAGTGGTTATTCTACAGACCTCAACTTGGAAAAGAAAGTTGACAATCTAGAGCTAGAACATTCCAACCTGAATCCAACAGAACTAGGTGTTGATCCTTGGACTTTTTGTGTAACTGATATTGGATTGAGTGAACACTGATTTTAGTATCTTTTCAGGTTAACACCGACCCACCTGTTCAGCTTAAACAGAGGACAGTTACTGTAATGAACCTTGCCCCTTAAGACATTGACAAGGAATAAATTAAATAAGAGAAGTCAAATAGTTTCCCCCTTAGTAAATAATTTATTATGCATAGAATCTCTTTGCTTCCACATTGCGGCAACATAGAAACCTTCACAGCAACATTACTTAATTTTCAAATGTGAGAAAGAATGAATGCTATAGTGAATGACAGAGGAGTAAAATGATCAATTATAAAATGATAAACATAAAAGCTATGAACTGTAACTCCAGTGTCATGAGATTGCAAAACATGACACTGCAAAACAAGTTTGGTTTGGTTCCCGTACCTCATATAGTAGAATGAAATAAGCTACTGTTCATGTGCTGTTATGTAGGCCATGACACATAAATGGTATTCTTATGTCCTATATCACATGACCAAATGACTGCCGATGATAAGAGTATGTTGGCTGTGTTCTAGGAAGCACCTTGATGACACACGATAAGGTACATGAGATGAAAGGAGAGAATAGGACCGACAAAGATGAAGAAGACTGTGTGTCTGTTTGCAGTGGGTTTTGTAATACTAGCATGTATAATAATAACATCCTCACGTGTGATATGTTATTGTCATACATTATTTGATTTGACATTCCATAGTTATGTTGGGCTGCAATAGAATCAATGTGTGGACTCCTTATTTACCAACATGGGTAAAGAGTCTCAAAGACAGCACAACTAGATAGCAATAGCTATCCACTGAGGTGAGGATTGAAAACATGGCAGTGTCTTCAATGTTAACTAGTTCAAGGACATACTGTGCTGCATAGATAGATGGAAATATAGGTACTTTATTAATCCCAGAGGGAACATTTCTAACCAGTACCTTAGAAAAAGTATTTAATAACCAACTGTCAAATCTTACATCACCAAGAGTAGAACTTCATCATCTAGACTTTTCTGCAGACCCTGTAAAGGTATTTTAAACTCCAACATAACACAAACATGTGGTTCAAAAATAACAGCAGCCTTGAAAGTTTTTATTTACTGCAACAGGGATGTACAGTAAGCACAAACATTTCAGCAGGTGCAGGTCAGAGTTTTCCTCCCTTTGCACATAGTTTTGCATGGCTTGGATAGGGTTAGTTTTGCATGGCTTGGATAGGGTTAGTTTTGCATGGCTTGGATAGGGTTAGTTTTGCATGGCTTGGATAGGGTTAGTTTTGCATGGCTTGGATAGGGTTAGTTTTGCATGGCTTGGATAGGGTTAGTTTTCCATGGCTTGGATAGGGTTAGTTTTGCATGGCTTGGATAGGGTTAGTTTTGCATGGCTTGGATAGGGTTAGTTTTGCATGGCTTGGATAGGGTTAGTTTTGCATGGCTTGGATAGGGTTAGTTTTGCATGGCTTGGATAGGGTTAGTTTTGCAAGGCTTGAATAGGGTTAGTTTTGCATGGCTTGGATAGGGTTAGTTTTGCATGGCTTGGATAGGGATAGTTTTGCATGGCTTGGATAGGGATAGTTTTGCATGGCTTGGATAGGGATAGTTTTGCATGGCTTGGATAGGGTTAGTTTTGCATGGCTTGGATAGGGTTAGTTTTGCATGGCTTGGATAGGGTTAGTTTTGCATGGCTTGGATAGGGTTAGTTTTGCATGGCTTGGATAGGGTTAGTTTTGCATGGCTTGGATAGGGTTAGTTTTGCATGGCTTGGATATGGATAGTTTTGCATGGCTTGGATAGGGTTAGTTTTGCATGGCTTGGATAGGGATAGTTTTGCATGGCTTGGATAGGGTTAGTTTTGCATGGCTTGGATAGGGATAGTTTTGCATGGCTTGGATATGGATAGTTTTGCATGGCTTGGATAGGGTTAGTTTTGCATGGCTTGGATAGGGATAGTTTTGCATGGCTTGGATAGGGTTAGTTTTGCATGGCTTGGATAGGGTTAGTTTTGCATGGCTTGGATAGGGTTAGTTTTGCATGGCTTGTTTCTTGTTTAGTCTTCTATTAGGTTACATCAGGATTAAACATTAACCTAAACCAATGACCTCTGGAATACTTACACACTGAGCAGACAGTCAATAGGAACTCCTGACTGAACCTTTCTCAATATAATGTATTTCCTTAGTCTGTCAAAATAGGTAATTTGTATTTTCTCACCAACAGTTGATAAATTAACCTTTGTTCAGTCCTGGTTCATGGGATATTGTATGGGTACATTGTTACCCACAAGGTTCCATGTTTTTTTCCGGGGAGCGTTCAGTACGACAGAACAGTGTGCAATGTTAAATTCAATGAAAGCAGTAATGTACTGAACGACCAGTTGAAACATTTTGTGATTATGGTGGCCCAGACGGCAGTTACCATATGGTTTGCTGCATGATTTTTACGATTTCAAATGGTCACACTTAAATTGATCAGGGCACACCTCACCACACCCACCAAACGGAGCAAACTTACCTCAAAGGCTGTTGAAGAATGGTGCGTACCATTTGGTGAAAATGTGTCGTTCAATACAAACCGTCACACAACGTTGCAAACATTGAAGCGAACTGAACGAACCCCTGGTTTGAGCCATATTGGCTGTGTTGTGGTCAGGAATGTTTGGGAATACCTCTGCAATAAGGTCTCCATTCTCTGCGTGCACCTGGGCTATAGCTCCAATCTCTTTGCATTGGGAAAACGCAGCATACAGCTCATGGTCTTGAAGCATGAACACATCCTTGTATGCCATGAACATCTTGAAGGAGTTGACACCTTTCTCTTTGGCCAAAGTCTCCATTTCCTTCTTGACCTAGAAGGGTTTTAGCAAAAAGCAAATTAGTTTTGGTGCTTTTCTTTGCAATGCTGAGAGATAAGACTGTTAACATCTCTGTAAAAACCATGTATTGACATACTGTCCATCCCAGGTCTCCATGGAGTCTATTACCACATGGTATTTTTTAAAATAAGTAGATATTGCTGAGATTAAGGCCGGGATTCAGTTCTTTGTTGGAGATGCACCTTTTAAAGGCAATATTCCCGCTTTGGTGGAGACAGCATTCACCATAAACACATTTTTTGTCTCAAGTGGAAATTACCTTTAAATGTCAAGCACGCTATAACGCTGATCTACTGCTGACTGGATTGAATCTACAGTAACAGTGTCCCTCATTTTCAAAACAAGTCTGCTATTTTATAAAATCCCTATAGATTTGATGGCGTCAGGCCAGAATAAACAACGTTTTAAGTCCTGCCCAATCTCACAAAACATTCACAGATCAAGACAAATAAATGAAACATTTCAGTCTGGGACAGAAATATTTCCTTATTTTGTAACGATCTGTACAAATGTAACTGATGGGAACCCCAGTCTCTTACTTGGGATAGAAATACAGGGTGCTGGGAAGGCTACCTCGTCACACGAGCATGAGTCTGATGCATAACATTTTTTGGGGTTCTGATGGCCAAATTTGATATTTTTATTTTCAGGTTAGAAAATAGATTATAGATAAAACGGGCATGATGGCCCTGATGTGGCACTACCTTGTCGCTCCACCATGTGACGGCCACATGGAGGGAGTAGTCACAGCAGACCTTGGCGTCAGCCGTGTCCCTCCACCTATCATAGGCCTCCAGCAGGGACGTGCCTCTCTGGGGGATCACAAAGTCTAGGATCATGGTGGTCCCTCCTGCCAAGGCAGCCTAAGTGCAGAGAGCAGGGTTAGGGGTTAGAAAAGGGGTTAGGATTTAGGGTTTAGGGGTGGTGGAATGGGGTATATCCAGGAGGGTGGTCCCTCCTGCCAGGGCAGCCTGGGTACAGAGAGCAGGGTTAGGGTATGTTGTATATAGGTTAGGGTTTAGAGAGGGGTGGATAGGAGGGGGTAATGTTTACGGTGTAGTCCAGGATCATGATAGTGCCTCCTGCCACTTTCCAGGACAGCGTGGATAGAGATGTACGGAATAGGGTTTAGGTTCCATGGATAGACATACACGGAACAGGGTTTAGGTTCCATGGATAGAGATACACGGAACAGGATTTAGGTTCCATGGATAGAGATACACGGAACAGGGTTTAGGTTCCATGGATAGACATACACGGAACAGGGTTTAGGTTCCATGGATAGACATACACGGAACAGGGTTTAGGTTCCATGGATAGAGATACACGGAACAGGATTTAGGTTTCATGGATAGACATACACGGAACAGGGTTTAGGTTCCATGGATAGAGATACACAGAACAGGGTTTAAGTTTATTGTTTAGTCCCAGGCCATGGTCCTGCCAGGGCAGCCTGTACAAACATAGAACAGGGTTAGGGTGTAGAGCGGCGGCCTGGGCACACCAAGGGTTCGGGTTTAGATAGGGGTGTTGATGATAAGAAGTGAGGGTTTATTCCAGGATCATGGTGGTCTGGTTCCTTCTGTAAGGACAGCCTGGCTACAGAGAGCAGGGTTAGGGTTTACTACAGATACCGTTTGGGGTTAGAGTGTAGACAGATTATGTACAAGGAGAGAATGCAATCCATGCTTTGGTTTTGTTAAAAATAGCCACTGTACCAACCACTAATATTAGATGTAAGTCAATGTCCCTTAGTTCGCATAATTTTCATTCCATGCCCAAATCATCTCTGCAAGGGAGTTCAATTACTTGGTTTAAAGTTACTTTGAGATAATTTGAGCATGACATAATGGCATTTCCCCATCTGGCCTGGGTCCCAATCTTTTTTGGGGTGTAAGACGTAGTGTTATTTTGGGGGAAAGTTGTGTTTCCATAGCTAAGGCTGACACTAAGGACTTGTGAAGAGCACAATCAACAACCTCTGAATACTCTGAACAGTTGCTTTGAGAAGGAAAATGCTCAGTTGTTGTGTTAACAGTCAATAATTGTAATGCATATTAACTAGGGCACATTGATTTAAGGCCCTTAATCATATAATTATACATTTGTACCAGTTGAATGTAGACACGGAAATCAAAACTTTTTTTGTTTAAATTTTTTTGTCTGAAATATGTTATTAAAATATGCAAATAAGGTGATATCTCATTAAATATGTGCATATCGCACAACTCTATTTTTCTGGACACTGGATGAAGTAAGCCTAAATATTTTGGTTTCATTTTGTTAAGACACTTCAGAACCGGACTTGTCCAGAACATATTGTGGATAAATACTTTTTTCATCTTTCTATCTGTAAAATACTAAAGACATGTACATAAAATGGATGTTTGGTGCATTTTTCCAAAGAAAAGGTTATCTACAATAAAAAAAATATGCCAACATATCAACAATTCACTCTGGGCAAGTCTGGAGAATATATATATATATATATATATATATATATAAGGATAACCACACAACATTTGGTGAATGCAGATGCTTCTGAGTTGGCATGTGGGAAGAGTCTGACTTTCGGGAAATGGCAGTTAAAGGCAAGTACACTGAATTTAGACTACCAAACGCTAAACACCTATTTAGACCCAATCACTACCTCTTCAAAGTACACTATATATACAAAAATATGTGGACACTCCTTCAAATTAGTAGATTAGGCTATTTCAGCCACACCCGTTGCTGACAGGTGTATACAATCGAGCACACAGCCATGCAATCTCCATAGACAAACTTTGGCAGTAGAATGGCCTTACTGAAGAGCTCAGACTTTCAACATGGCACCGTCATTGGATGCCACCTTTCCAACAAGTCAGTTCGTCAAATTCCTGCCCTGCTAGAGCTGCCCCTGGCAACTGTAAGTGCTGTTATTGTGAAGTGGAAAGGTCTAGGAGCAACAACGCCACACAAGCTCACAGAACAGGACCGCGAGTGCTGAAGCGTGTAGCACGTAAAAATCGTCTGTCCTCGGTTGCAACACTCACTACCGAGTTCCAAACTGCCTCTCGAAGCAACGTCAGCACAATAACTGTTCGTCATGAAATGGGTTTCCGTGCCCGAGCAGCCGCACACAAGCCTAAGATCACCATGTGCAATGCCAAGCGTCAGCTGGAGTGGTGTAAAGCTCGCCGCCATTGGACTCTGGACCAGTGGAAACGTGTTCTATGGAGTGATGAATCACGCTTCACCATCTGGCAGTCCGACGTACGAATCTGGGTTTGGCGGATGCCAGGAGAACACTACCTGCCCCAATGCATAGTGCCAACTGTAAAGGAGGAATAATGGTCTGGGGCTGGTTCGAGCTAGGCCCCTTAGTTCCAGTGAAGGGAAATCTTAACACTACAGCATACAATGAATTACATTCTAGACTATTCCGTGCTTCCAACTTGTGGCAACTGTTTGGGGAAGGCCATTTCCTGTTTCAACATGACAATGCCCCCGTGCACAAAGCGAGGTCCATACAGAAATGGTTTGTCGAGATCGGTGTGGAAGAACTTGACTGGCCTGCACAGAGCCCTGACCTCAACCCATCTAACACCTTTGGGATGAATTGGAACACCGACTGCGAGCCAGGTCTAATCGCCCAACATCAGTGCCCGACTGATGCCTCACTAATGCTCTTTTTATACTTTTTCAGTATAAAAATACACTGCAGTGTAATGATGATGTTGATGATGGGGGGTGGTTGATCACACCTCTCAATGAAGAGGCTGACTAAATACTTTTTTCCCCACTGTAACAAGAGTAAAACTGCTGATGCACAACCAAATTTCGAAATTCCACCTTGTGTATTCTACTATTCTAACTCTCAACAGTAAGTAGAGACCCCGACTGAGTTCCTAGCATCTGGGGCACGTGCCCTTTGTGCCCGGTCGGGCACAAAGGCGGTGTCAGAGGAAGGCCCTCAAAATTGTCAAAGACTCCAGCCACCCTAGTCATAGACTGTTCTCTCTGCTACCGCACGGCAAGCGGTACCGGAGTGCCAAGTCTAGGTCCAAAAGACTTCTCAACAGCTTCTACCCCCAAGCCATAAGACTCCTGAACAGCTAATCATGGCTACCCGGACTATTTGCACTGCCCCCCACCCCATCCTTTTACGCTGCTGCTACTCTGTTAAGTATTTATGCATAGTCACTTTAACTCTACCCACATGTACATATTACCTCAACTACCTCAACTAGCCGGTGCCCCCGCACATTGACTATGCAACGGTACCCCCCTGTATATATAGCCTCCCTACTGTCACTTTATTTTACTGTATATATAGCCTCCCTACTGTCACTTTATTTTACTTCTGCTCTTTTTTTCTCAACACTTTTTTGTTGTTGTTTTATTCTTACTTTTTTGTTTAAAATAAATGCACTGTTGGTTAAGGGCTGTAAGTAAGCATTTCACTGTAATGTCTGCACCTGTTGTATTCGGCGCATGTGACCAATAAAATTTGATTTGATTTGATTTGATTTGAAACGTTATGGAGGAGTGCACTTTACAGGGAAGTGGTAGGCTACACTGTACTTTCAGCACTGAAAAATGTAAACAACAAGTTTACTTGCATTTCTGCAGCATCGGCCATCTACTGCACATTATAATGCTTTTTTTGTTTAATAGCCTACTGATTATATGTTTTTAATTATGTAAAGGTACAGTATGTATGTTTTAAACTTCATTAAATGGGGTTTTATGTAGCCTACCTCTAATACAGAAAAGACAGACAACTACAGTGCCTTCAGAAAATATTCACACCCAAATGTTGTGTTACAGCCTGAATTTTAAATGGATTACATTTAGATGTTTTGTCACTGGCCTACACACAATACCCCATAATGTAAAAGTGGAATTATGTTTTTTGAAATGTTTACATATTAATTAAAAATGAAAAGCTGAAATGTCTTGAGTCAATAAGTATTCAACCCCTTTTGTTATGCCAAGCCTAAATACGTTCAGGAGTAAAAATGTGCTTAATAAGTTGCATGGACTCACTCTGTGTGCAATACTAGTATTTAACAGGATTTTTGAATGACTACCTCATCTCTGTACCCAGAAACATACAATTCATTATCTGTAAGGTCCCTCAGTCGAGCAGTGAATTTCAAACACAGATTCAACCACAAAGACCAGGGAGGTTTTTCAATGCCTTGCAAAGAAGGGTACCTATTGGTAGATGGGTAAAAAAAATGCAGACATTGAATATCCCTTTGAGCATGGTGAAGTTATTAATTACACTTTGAATGGTGTATAACTACACCCAGTCACTACAAAAATACAAGCGTCCTTCCTAACTCAGTTGCCGGAAAGGAAGGAAACTGCTCGAGGGATTTCACCACGAGGCAAATGGTGACTTTAAAACAGTTACAGAGTTTAATGGTTGTGATAGAAAAATACTGAGGATGGATCAACAACATTGTAGTTACTCCACAATACTAACCTAATTGACTGCTAAACATTTGGCAAAGCAATTCACTTTTTGTCCTGAATACAAAGTGTTATGTTTGGGAGCAAATCCAATACAACACATTACTTAGTACCACTCTCCATATTTTCAAGCATAGTGGTGGCTGCATCATGTTATGGGTATGCTTGTACTCATTAAGGACTGGCGAGTTTTTCAGGATAAAAAATAAACAGAATGGAGCTAAGCACAGGCAAAATCCTAGAGGAAAATCTGGTTCAGTCTGCTTTCCACCAAACACTGGTAGATTAATTCACCTTTCAGCAGGACAATAACCTAAAACACAAGGCCAACTCTACAGTGGAGTTGCTTACCAAGAAGTCAATGAATATTCCTGAGTGGTTCGAGTTACAGTTTTGACTTAAATCTCCTTGAATATCTATGGCAAGACCTGAAAATTGTTGTCTAGCAATGATTAACAACCAATTTGACAGAGCTTGAAGAATTTTGAAAAGAATAATGAGCAAATGTTGCACAATTCATGTGTGGAAAGCTTTTAGAGACTTACACAGAAAGACACACAGCTGTAATTTCTGCCAAAGGTTATTCAGCGAAGTATTGACTCAGGGGTGTGAATACTTATGTAATTTGTGAACATTTCTAAAAACATCTATTCACTTTGTCATTATGGGTTATTGTGTGTAGATGGGAGAGAAAGACATCTATTTAATCCTTTTTGAATTCCCCAACAAAATGTGGAATAAGTCAAGGGTTATGAATACTTTCTGAAGGCACTGTAATTATTTTTGTTCTGATTTACTAGAGAATATTCCTAATGCAGTGAAATCAAGCAACACAAAATTATTCTTACCTTAGTTCCAATATGGAAATCATCTACTGCTTTGGTGCCCATAAACGCCAACTCCATGTGGGTATGGGTATCGATACCACCCGGTATCACCAGTTTATCAGTGGCATCTATAACGGTAACTCCGACCGGGATTTGGAGGTTTAATCCGACTTCTTTAATTTGTCCGTCTTCAATGTAGACATCACTGATAATGGAGCATTCCTCGTTCACAATTTTCCCTCCTTTTATAAGAATCCTGCTTTGGTTTAACATTTTTTCTTTCTCTTTTAGAAGCTCTGGGCATAGGCCTATAATGTCAGTTAGAAAATGTTTTGCTGAGATGGGACATACAACGAACAAATATTTCACAAGTAGACACACCTTTCACAACAAGAGAGAGAGACAAAAATACATTCCCAGGAAGTAGCCTAGATTTCGCAATATTTAGCAAACTTGACCAGACTTGCAGGTTCTCGGTCCCCTAGGACATTACTTCCATAAAAAAATTGTTTTCACTCAATTTATCCAGATCACAGATGGCAAGCATGTGCAAGTAAAAATTGTCTGGTAGAAAGTGAGGAAGAAATGAACGTGCAGTAGACCTAAAGTGTGTTTGTCTCCATGAAGCTCCAGGGACCACCCATTTTATGGTGGGCTTTCGGCCCTTCCCACAAATAGGCCAATGATTGATGGATTGCTGACTTCTTGCTTTCCAACATTCCCAGAACATGAGGTTAGTCAAAGGTTACAGCCAGAGCCGGCCCTGGGCTTAAGCGACATAGGCGGTCGCCTAGGGCCCCCAGCCGCTAGGGGGCCCCGACCGGGCACAAAGGGCACGTGCCCCAGATGCTAGGAACTCAGTCGGGGTCTCTACTTACTGTTGAGAGTTAGAATAGTAGAATACACAAGGTGGAATTTCGAAATTTGGTTGTGCATCAGCAGTTTTACTCTTGTTACAGTGGGGAAAAAAAGTATTTAGTCAGCCACCAATTGTGCAAGTTCTCCCACTTAAAAAGATGAGAGAGGCCTGTAATTTTCATCATAGGTACACGTCAACTATGACAGACAAAATGAGGAAAAAAAATCCAGAAAATCACATTGTAGGATTTTTAATGAATTTATTTGCAAATTATGGTGGAAAATAAGTATTTGGTCAATAACAAAAGTTTCTCAATACTTTGTTGTATACCCTTTGTTGGCAATGACACAGGTCAAACATTTTCTGTAAGTCTTCACAAGGTTTTCACACACTGTTGCTGGTATTTTGGCCCATTCCTCCATGCAGATCTCCTCTAGAGCAGTGATGTTTTGGGGCTGTCGCTGGGCAACACGGACTTTCAACTCCCTCCAAAGATTTTCTATGGGGTTGAGATCTGGAGACTGGCTAGGCCACTCCAGGACCTTGAAATGCTTCTTACGAAGCCACTCCTTCGTTGCCCGGGCGGTGTGTTTGGGATCATTGTCATGCTGAAAGACCCAGCCACGTTTCATCTTCAATGCCCTTGCTGATGGAAGGAGGTTTTCACTCAAAATCTCACGATACATGGCCCCATTCATTCTTTCCTTTACACGGATCAGTCGTCCTGGTCCCTTTGCAGAAAAACAGCCCCAAAGCATGATGTTTCCACCCCCATGCTTCACAGTAGGTATGGTGTTCTTTGGATGCAACTCAGCATTCTTTGTCCTCCAAACACGACGAGTTGAGTTTTTTGTCAAAAAGTTATATTTTGGTTTCATCTGACCATATGACATTCTCCCAATCCTCTTCTGGATCATCCAAATGCACTCTAGCGAACTTCAGACGGGCCTGGACATGTACTGGCTTAAGCAGGGGGACACGTCTGGCACTGCAGGATTTGAGTCCCTGGCGGCGTAGTGTGTTACTGATGGTAGGCTTTGTTGCTTTGGTCCCAGCTCTCTGCAGGTCATTCACTAGGTCCCCCCGTGTGGTTCTGGGATTTTTGCTCACCGTTCTTGTGATCATTTTGACCCCACGGGGTGAGATCTTGCGTGGAGCCCCAGATCGAGGGAGATTATCAGTGGTCTTGTATGTCTTCCATTTCCTAATAATTGCTCCCACAGTTGATTTCTTCAAACCAAGCTGCTTACCTATTGCAGATTCAGTCTTCCCAGCCTGGTGCAGGTCTACAATTTTGTTTCTGGTGTCCTTTGACAGCTCTTTGGTCTTGGCCATAGTGGAGTTTGGAGTGTAACTGTTTGAGGTTGTGGACAGGTGTCTTTTATACTGATAACAAGTTCAAACAGGTGCCATTAATACAGGTAACGAGTGGAGGACAGAGGAGCCTCTTAAAGAAGAAGTTACAGGTCTGTGAGAGCCAGAAATCTTGCTTGTTTGTAGGTGACCAAATACTTATTTTCCACCATAATTTGCAAATAAATTCATTAAAAATCCTACAATGTGATTTTCTGGAATTTTTTTCTCTCAATTTGTCTGTCATAGTTGACGTGTACCTATGATGAAAATTACAGGCCTCTCTCATCTTTTTAAGTGGGAGAACTTGCACAATTGGTGGCTGACTAAATACTTTTTTTCCCCACTATATGTCAGTCACTGACTGTCACTCAATTAGCCCATGTCAGCTAAATCTTTTTAGATTGTTAAGTTAGTCTACCCAGCAGCTATCTAAATCATGGCCGAATTACCGACCAGGCACGAAGGGACCCTGACCTTCAGGACGACCCTATTGATTTTGTTAGTCAATCAGATATCATATTAACATGGCATGAGTCATGGCAAAAGGTGTAGAATTTCAGAAAATGTGCTTTAAAACTGAAAAGATTTCTCTCCACCCCATGGCAAAATGTTTAGAATTACAGAAAACTTGCTTTAAAACTGCAACATTTTCTCTACGCCCCATTCTCTGGCCACTAGAAGCTGACCAAAGTGTATTTCTGAGGATTCATTCGCAAACTAAACCACAGACTTTCAGATAACATTGTGATATTCCTGGAGCACTCAACACATCACATCTCTTTGTCTCCTGAACTGTTTTTGTTGTTAGCCACTGGGAGAGATGAGCATTTCAGTGCAGTGGATTGGTTGTCAACAAGAACATCACATCAGTTCAGTTCCCACAACTTTTTTCATCCATTAGTGTATTAAAAAGAGAATTAAAAAAACAGAGACATTGGAGAGACAAAGATGCATGTGGTGGGGAGATAAGACAGCGCACAGGGCTTAGGAAACACCTAACCTTCACAGTACTGCAATAAACAATAACATGTGACTTAAGAGGATTTACATAAGATGAGAGCCCTAATCAGTAGGAGACAAACCAATGAGGAAGCAGTGGCATCTTCTAACTAAAACAGAAACTCTCGATGCTGCATTAAGAAAGTTCCGATTCAGGGTGGATTTAGAAAGCTGCCGTTGAGCATTGTTGTTGTTCCCTGAACTAACTACACAGGTCAGGTCTAACTGTAAAAAATATATATATATCCAGGGAACGCTAAACCGAACGTGGGGTTATATGAATTAAAAAGTGCCAAAATGGCCATTGTCATTCAAAGTGACTTGATTGTTTTTTGGTTCTAGCTCAGAATGTCCTAATTTTTCCAATCTCTGTAATACTTACTTATTATTTACTGGTATAACAGTTATGTTAAACTATTCCCATTTCAATGTCAATATTTCTGGCAAAACAGAAAATGCTTTTCCTAATCCTATTGATCCCCTTCATTACCTCTGTGTGTCTCTAGTAGCGGTACATCCTGCCTCTTCCTAGTACTGCATTATCTTTTATACTTCTATACTTTTTTTTATGCTTACAGGTGTCTACAAAAAACTTATTTTGAAGGAATGCACATTAAAGGGAAAGCTAAGCGGACCCCATATGTGCATGCTCAATCTGATTAATCTATTGTTAAATGTTATTTGTCCCATAAGGATTCAGAAGTGTTAAGGAAACACAGACATGCATAGACCCAGACTGGTAGATTGCATTTCCACTAATTGTTGCCCAGATGGCAGTGTTCTCTTCAGATTGAACAGACATTGAAGAGACTAATAGAAATTTGACTCATGCTTTCATAATCCTGGAAACATACACTACCGTAAACAAACAGACAAATGTTTAAAATTATTCCACTTTTGAATGATCATTATGTCAAATGATCTTAACCTGAGTAAACATAATACCTAGAGTAAACAAATATCTCTATATTGTGTTGGTTATATTGGAATAATATTGCATTTCTTTGATATATAATAATAAAACACCTTATTTCACTCATACCCTTGGACACACACAATCTAAGATACAGTACTGAAATAGAGATTTCAAATGATCAGTCCTCCATACATAATGATTTATCAAATATCTGTAGATGATCTGTAATCAATAGAACTAAGTGGAAAAAATTCCATAAGGCATCAAATTGAGCAGGAAATGATGTAATATTCCCTGGGACTGTATGGAGGTGAAAACACACTGCGACAACAGTACTTCAAAACATTTGTCAATCACATTGTTGCAGCTCAAGCATCACAAGGCAGGCAGCTGTTGAGCAGACTAAAAATGTTAAGCTTCCAACAATGGAAAGGCAGAAAATGTGAAGGGAAACAATTAAATTACGCCTTGCATGAAGTTTGCTTTTCATTTTGTGAGGCAAATTTAGTGCCATGGTTAATCATTATGCTGTTGAACACGATTTGCAAAAATATTCAAGAGCTTTACGTGCCTCACTGCCCCTTCTGTATTGAAAAATAATGGGCCTCTATCCAATTAAAACCTGCATTAAATCTCTAAAGTATTACATGCACTTTAGCAGTATCTCTCTGATGAGGCTTTTCTGTATGTGCAGATCCTGACAGAGCCTCAGAAAGGACAGCTTTTTGACTGACTGCTCTCTCTATTCCAGGGCTTGGATTGTATTGATACAGCTTGTTCAAACCCCTCCACTGAACCCCTGTTCAGAACCATGCTTAGTTAGCCTACTATGTGGCATGAGAAATGATGCATGTGATACTGTACTGTACTGTAGGTAGAAGTCAGGGAATAAAGCATGATATTCTAGCTTGATCTGTTTTCTTCAGCTTGAATATAACCTTATTAACCACCCTATTTTTATCATGATTGTTGTATTTTCAAACCAATTAAATATCAACACATTTCATGATAGTCTTACCTGATCAAGAGCAGAAAGGCCAAACTATTCCAAAACATCACTTGATTCATTGTTCTGTAATAAGGGCAACAGTCCAACATGTGAAAATATGATTTATGTGACCATCTGCTTTGTTTGATCTTAATTTAATTCTCTTTTTTGGTAGCTGAATTTGCATATACAGGCCCCATTCTTTTTAAAAAATCTTGAAAGGTGATGATGGATATGCCCCAGTATAGATCGATCCCTTTCACTAGTACCACTGCATTTTAAATCCACTGCCTCATTTCTCATTGATAAACTGACCAAATATGAGAACACATAACAGGCAGCTACTGTAGATGTTCAACAACCTCACTATCTACTCATGTTAATTAAAAGATTTGCAACTACACGTGTCTGAAGATAATCAAAATGTCTTCTCCTCTCAGTCCCAGATGTCTCCTCGCTGCTGCAGAGCTCGTTTGCTGCAGCAATCTCATGTTTATTTAGAATTAATCAATCTACCCACAATTGAGTTAATTAATTAGTGTTTTAATGCTACACTTATAATTGCAATGCAGATGAATCCGTAGACAAAGCAATCAAATTATTGCAGCAAATATAACAGATTATTGTTGTTCAAACTTCTGTGTTACAAGAGGGTTTGGATCTTCGTCCGTCTCAGACAGGGTGCTTTTACAACCACTAGATGGCACCATTGAGTAACATTTCAACTTGTCTGTCCTCTGTCTGTCACAACTTGAATATCCACACAATTTGCAGTCCTAGTGTCCTTATTGAGTTAGTTTACATATATATAGGCTGATGTAAGATATATGGGGACCTTCATGACACCTGCAGTTACAGATGCATGTCTACTTGTCATTACATTGATGGGCAACCAAAGGAATGATGATGTAAAGGTCGATGGACTTCTCAACCAGACAGTGTCAAGAGCAATAACACCCTGTTTTAAAAAGAAAGAGTGATATTTACATTTTTATCATGTGGAAATCAAAGAGATCATTTCCCAGTGCCTTTAAATTGACATAATATTTAATCTGTTTTTTCCCGTGAGGTATGAAACATGACATCATGTTTCCTCTCTAAATGTCACAGGGTTTGTGTTCTCTCCAGGAAAATATTCACAATGGATTGGTAGTACTGAGCAGAGCACTCTATTTTGATTTAGTCCATGCAGTATTAAATACTTCAGAATAAAATTCCCACAAATTTGAATTCCCAATATTTAATTTCATACAACATATTGATTCTATATACACTGAGTGTACAAAACATTTGGAACACGTGCTCTTTCCATGATATAGACTGACCAGGTAAATAGAGGTGAAAGCTCTTATCCCTTATTGATGTCACTTGTTACATCCACTTCAATCAGTCTAGATGAAGGGTAGGAGACAAGTTAAAGAAGGATTTTTAAGCCTCGAGACAATTGAGACATGGATTGTGTATGTGTCATTCAGAGGGTGAATGAGCAAGACAAAAGATTTAAGTGCCTTTGAACGGGGTATGGAAATAGGTGCCAGGCGCACCGGTTTGAGTGTGTCAAAAACTGCAACGCTGCTGGGTTTTTCATGCTCAACAGTTTCTCGTGTGTATCAAGAATGGTCCACCACCCAAAGGACATCCAGCCAACTTGACGCAGCTGTGGGAAGCTTTGGAGTCAACATGGGCCAGTATCCCTGTGGAATGCTTTCGACACCATGTAGAGTTTATGCCCCAACGAATTGAGTCTGTTCTGAGGGGAAAAGGTGTTCCTAATGTTTTGTACATTCAGTATATACGTCAAGGAAAAACATGTTAATGTTCTCCAAAATTGACTACACACTTACAGCGTTAAAAGTGATTTAAAATGTTGAATTAGCTTTTTAAAATGATTTAATTTACTCTTGTGTTTTGTTGACATAGTTTGTATTCAGGTGTGGGTATAGGCCTCCCGAGTGGTGCAGTGGTCTAAGGCTGTGCCACTAGAGATCCTGGTTCGAATCCTGGCTCTGTCGTAGCCGGCCGTGACCGGGAGACCCATGGGGCGCACAATTGGCCCAGGGTAGGGAATGGCGGGCAGGGATGTAGCTCAGTTGGTGGAGCATGGTGTTTTTTAAAATTAAATTAAAAATTATGAAAAATAAAAATAAAAAGAACTCACTAACTGTAAGTCGCTCTGGATAGCGTCTGCTAAATGACTAAACAAAACAAACAAATAAATTTTTTTAAAAAAGGTATAGTGCTCAGTCATATCCAAATCACCAACAGCACAGTCATTTTTTATTAAGAATTCAATTACTTCTGCCAAATCATAATACTTTCCTTTACCAATGTTTATACATTTTCAGGCATTTTAGGAACATACTTGAATCATTTCACACCCTCCTAGTGAAAAAACAACAACTGGTGATTATTCTCTGCTCCTTTTAGTTGATCATTACTGATGATCTGCACAGATAGATATGCTGTGATGAATACGTATGCTATCGTATTACTGCACTGCTCTACTAATACACTCTCTGCACCACAGATTCCCTCGCAGATACTCTGACTCAAAAGCAAAGTGTTTTGGGACGACAATTAGAATATCTGGAGATTTAGATATATCACTTTTTTTTTAACATTTTAGTCATTTAGCAGACACTCTTATTGTGTACACCTTCTGATGTTAAAAAGCAGATCTCCACTTACTGTCATGTCTATCGGCTTTTTCCTGCTCTTCTGTCCTCCCTGTCCTGTTGTAAAAAAAAGGCAGCCCTATAGAATCACAGCATTTCAACAAGTACATCACATGACTTTCCACATAACAAGTGGATGCAATGCTCTCTTCCCTAATTTCCGGAGAGCACTGTAAGGCAATTTTCTACTGGTAAGAGAGAATGTAAATACAGGATTTAGAAAAATGAGGTTGTAAAGAGAGGTGTTAAAGAACACACTGCATCACATACTCCACATTTACAATGTAATTCAGTACAGCTAAGAGACTGTTTTTTAATTGTGTTAAATAGTTTAATTATGACAATTTTGGGGCTTCATTTATTTAGCATTGCTTTCATTAGTGCATGAATATGGAGATTTGTCTGTCTGTTGTTATGTTTTGCCATAGTACAGGACAGAAGCTAAAAATGATCTCTGGACTATAGTGTCAGTGTATTGTTCTGTAAATACTTTCTGGATATGTTGTTTCGAATTAAAGTTTACATGTAGTGGTTTGTGTGTAGGCTACCAGTCAGTCTGTACAAAGTGGGCATATGCTGTCTATTTATAGCATACTGGTGACTATCTAAGCTTTAATACTTTGGGTTGTCGCCTGGCCCCTAATTCCCAGCATGCTTTGAAACATGTAAGTCTCTTTTCAATCAGTTTTGAGCATAGCATCGATATTGGCTGTGTTTGTGGCAAGAGGAGGCGCTTTGGCGGCTTGATGTGAGAGAACTGTCTTGGGAGGTTTCAGCTTGACCCAGCTTCAACACACCAATGAAAACAAGAGGAAACAAAAAAAACTACTATATTTAACCAAATCTGCGGCTTACTCCGAAAAACACACGATAATGATATCCTCTTAACGCGCCATGAACACTGGAGTATTACAGGCCTCATGGCAGCGACAGCCAGCATTCAAGATGGCAGAAAATAACAACAACAATTAAAGCCGTAAGACCATTGTTCTCTCCCTCTCTATTCACCTTCAGTTGTTTTCTCAAGAATAGTACATGAGAATGAACATTGTGACAACAATAATTAACTATAAACCTTACAGAGAATAATTTTTCATGACGAAATACTGTTGAATGTTAAACTGTATTTAAGTAATATGTTTGTAAGATGGCGCCGACAGACATGGCAGCTCTGCTTCTAGCTCCTATGCATACTACTAAATGAGTTCCTTATGGTTGTCAGTTAGTTTAGAATCCATTACTAGCTCTTTCCTATGTATTTGATAACATCTCATCACATGAGCTTTACTGTATATTTGTTCATTATTAGGTTAGCCAGAATAACTCTCTGATGGTTCCTCCCTCTCTCCCTCTCTCTTTGCATAACTAAAAATAGATATATCTTTTATGATGGGTTTCTTGTTGTTTTCCCGAATGTTAATTAGCGATTAGTTGGAATAATTCTCAAATTGTCTCTTTTCTCTCAGTGGAGGATAGTCTGTTATTTTAATTAAGCAGAGGTCAGATGTATTAACTCAGCAGGAGAGTGTGGAGTGAAGCGGTGGAAACCAGAACCAACGCTGCATTGTACCACATCGCTGCCATGCACATTTCTCATTTCTACCCCCCTGTATCACAGTTGATGAAATGGAAGAATCTTTGGGGGTTTTGTTTCATGTTTTTGTTGCTCACTGATTCCTTTTGATTAGTCTTTTGATGCTGCTTCCCCCTAGTTTCCCCCTCCTCTGACTGGGACAATGATATGCTGCTCCCCCGTAGTTCCCCCTCCTCTGACTGGGACAATGATATGCTGCTCCCCCGTAGTTTCCCCCTCCTCTGACTGGGACAATGATATGCTGCTCCCCCTAGTTTCCCCCTCCTCTGACTGGGACAATGCTATGCTGCTCCCCCTTAGTTTCCCCCCTCCTCTGACTGGGACAATGATATGCTGCTCCCCCTAGTTTCCCCCTCCTCTGACTGGGACAATGATATGCTGCTCCCCCTAGTTTCCCCCTCCTCTGACTGGGACAATGATATGCTGCTCTCCCCTAGTTTACCCCTCCTCTGACTGGGACAATGATATGCTACTCCCCCCTAGTTTCCCCCTCCTCTGACTGGGACAATGATATGATGCTCCCCCGTAGTTTCCCCCTCCTCTGACTGGGACAATGATATGCTGCTCCCCCGTAGTTTCCCCCTCCTCTGACTGGGACAATGATATGCTGCTCCCCCGTAGTTCCCCCCTCCTCTGACTGGGACAATGATATGCTGCTCCCCCGTAGTTTCCCCCTCCTCTGACTGGGACAATGATTTGCTGCTCTCCCCTAGTTTACCCCTCCTCTGACTGGGACAATGATATGCTGCTCCCCCCTATTTTCCCCTTCACAAGATGATACAGCCCCACACAAGACCCCTGACGAGAAGCTCCCAGTAGCGTGGTAACGTTTACTCACAGGCCAGTTAGAGAGGGAGAAGGGGAGGGATGGGGAGAGAGAGAGGGGGAGAGGGGGGTCATGAGGGAAAGAGGAGTGAGAGAGGAGGGAGACAAATGGATAGAGGGAAAGTGAGAGGTAGAGAGAAAAGGAAGAGAGCAAGAGAGGGATAAAAAGAGAACAGTCTCCAGCTTGATCAGACTATTAATCAAAATGTCTTGGTCTTATCGCGGTTCAGATCTTTTGACAACATATAGCTTGTTTTCTCATTGCATTATGGCAGTCCACCCCACGACAACCAGATAAATAAATACAAATGTCATTTAGCAAGGTTTCCCCTCGCTGACCTCCTAGATGCCTAGAGGTGGAACACATTATCAAACTATTTTGGCCAACTTCCTTTGAGTTTTTGGCCTTTATTCTATCAGAACCCCATGCTCCGAAAGGTTGATTTGAGGTGACTATGAAGTCAATTACTATAATAGTACAGAGCACGAGTTCAACACTAAATTAGAAATACAAATGTCCTATTGAAACCTGAGAGCATCAAAGCTCATGAACTGGTTGGTCACAGACACAGAGGCAAATGCCTCTTCAAGTGTCCACTGAGTATGTCAAATTCCACAGGAAGGAAGACTATTTCTTAGGTTTTATCGTGCCATATAGATGATGAGAGACAGCCAAGTAAAGGGTGCTTCTCTGCCTGCATGGTATTAGAATCAGCAGGTTGTAGTCCCCTGCACCGACAGACAGGGCCTCAGCGAACGCTGACTGACTGACACACGGAGACCGATAGTGAGATCTAGCAGGTGCATTTGACTTGATTCCTCTGATCTGTAGCTACACCAGTGGACTTGTCTTCTTAGCTCGCCCTGTAATAAGCTGCTTCAAAGATCAGTATGTCCTGATAACATCTGGAGTATGTAGTTCTTCCCTTTCAGAGAGCTTTTCGATTATTTTCTTCCACTTTTTGGGGTTTCTTAAGAAAATGTCAGTTTAATCATATCTTAATGCTTTGATAATGGGTTCTTTTACATGCTCGGAGCAGAACAGTCACTTCAGTGTCTTAAATGTCCAGGATATGGAAGAAATGACACAACGTCTCTAAATTAAATTTGCTCAGGCCTTGCTTTGCCCGAGTGGGTGTAGCTGGAGCCCTATGCGACCCAACTTGACAATCATGCAGAGACATTGAATTGTTTCATGAAGAATTATAGCCAATCAGAACAGAATACTTCAAATTGGATGAGTATCTGTAAATGACAGTGTTGTAAGAGCAAATTGTGAGGTGACCAAGGGGAGTATGAACAGGCTAAAATCCTACAGCACTACAAGGGCTGGAATCAATGTAATAGTGGAATTGTGTTGATGGTAATCTATAAATGTAGGTCGCAAATTATGTGCTAACAATAGAACAATACTGTTATAAATGGTACCCACTAATGAATAACTCTATTGTGTGTTAACTTGTGGAAGTGTTGAGGGACAGAAACGTGGAGCTGTGAGTGTTGGAGCCTGCAGGTGCAAATCCAGCTGCTAGACTTCTGCACATGTTTTCCTCTGTTCTGTCAGTCAAAATGACAGGCAGGTGAGGCTACACTCACTCACTTATGCACGCACGCACGCACACACACACACACACAAACACAAACACACACACTCTGTCACATGAACCACGATCAGAATAAGATATATGCAGCATGCCAAGAAGGAGCAAGCTTATTTCCCCTCTGATTATTACAGAGAGAAAGTTATTCAGGTGAAACAAAATTCAAATGCATTGCAACTTCACTTATTTCAGAATAACAAAATACTGCACATCAATTGCACCCGATTGCAGTACAAGGACAGGCAGTTTGGAGTAGACCAGGGGAAGTTGTAGCACCACCATCCACTTAAGTCATTTAAACAGCGTGAGAGGGAATGTCCAGGGGGCATATTCAAACAGCCCTGTGGCGGTTCCATGTTACTGTCAGACCGAGCGCAGCGCAGCGATCCACAGACAGTCAGACAGTAGGAGCTGCTGCAGATTTGTCTTGACCTAGTTATCCTCAACAAATAGAAGAAATATAACCACGACAAACAACAACAACAACAGTTTGATGAAATAATGAAATACAAAATATTATTTTTTTGGTAGCTCTCTCTTTCTATAATGAAGTGGTGGAGCGAGTGCATAGAGACTGAAGCCTGTGGAGGATAGGGTTTTGGGAGTTCTTGTACAGGACATTACAGAGGGGGGGTCTGGGTAACAGAACATTATCTGCGTCTCAAAATGGATCCTTGACTAATCCTAGAGTCTGAGCTCCATACTCCCATGATGCTCTCTGGGAGGAGAGCTGGACTACTGGTGGTAGATAGGGGAAGGGGAGGGCCCTCAGTTCGTCTTCCCACAGACCAGCTGCATCCATGGCACAACAGTGTAACCCCTTTCTGTTTCCACTCCCCCACACTAGATCATGTTTGGGTATCCCCTCTGCCCTGTACCACATCTTCAAGTCAAATCAATACTGTGTGAGGTGGTGGTCAACCGACGAGGCTCATCTAAACAAAACAAATTAATTTCCCCCTCGAATGTTACTTACTGACTTACTATTCAGCAAACCGTCAACACAAACCGCTTGGCTAGGAGGATGTCCTCCTTTCATCTTTTAATTAGTTGGTTTGCATTGGCTGCTGGTACTGGAAGTGGCCGGGCAGGCGTGAGGATTTGTTGTTAATTTGCTGAAACACAGCCTGTAACCCAGTGTTGTACTGCTCCACGCAGGCTGCAGTCCCCTTTGATACAAGCTAATGGAGCCCCACCAAGCTACATAATATACGGCCCAATGAAAAGTCCACTAATTCCAAATCATCTTAAGGAGCGATGCGTGCAGCAAGAGAAATAGCCATACAATGACTAAAAAGAAAAACAAGAACACAAAAACCCCATATGATTTCTGTTTTGCCTGGACATGAATCCCAGTGTGTTTCAACAGAATCATTGACTGTCATTTACAGTAATTGATTAAACGAGAACTACTTCACACAGATTTCTCTGTGCACAGCTTACCAACTTAGTGTAACCAAAAGAGGAAATATACAGAAAGATCGTGCTTCTTCTTAACATTCTTAACACCTCCTTCATTTGCTCATAGATAGTGAGATCCGTGGAATTTGGTACGCTTGGCACATTGTTTATGTATAGTGCATCATAGGCTATAGTATATTTTTGTTTAGTGTGAAACTAAGCAGTTGTACAGTATATTGTGTCCACTTCAAAATGGCATAACAGTGATGTTCTGTTACATGAGTATTCATTTACCAGTATTACCCCTGCTGGCATTTTCTATATGCAGTTTCTTTCTTTTGTGACCTTGACCTGTCATGTGACCTCAGTAAACAGGAAGTGTGTTTCTCTCTTGGAAGAAGATCATGTTAGATTCTGCATACAGTACCTTTGAAATGTGAAATGTGTTGTTTTACAAGGTCAGCCATAGTAGTACAGCGCCCCTTGAGTAAATTAGGGTTAAGTGCCTTGCTCAAGGCAGATTTTTCACCTCGTCGGCACGGGTATTGGAACCAGCGACCTTTCAATTACTGGCCCAACACTCTAACCACTAGGCTAAGTGTTGCCCTATCTCCCTCAATTCTTATGCCTTTAATAGCATTGTCGGTATCTAACATATTCTTTAACTACTTACCTAATGTTGTGGATGGCTATTTTGTTGAACTTTGATAACTTTGTAAAGATTGACATGATTAAACATGCTAGCTAATGGCTCTATTGGGTTACTAACCCATTCATTAAAGCTAACCAACGTTAGCGTCTATTGACGATTCTATCTTCTGGCCGGGGGAGTTTTGTTAAGAGCCCCAAACGCTCGTTCTAAATGTTAAAACGCATCGCTTGCAATACAGTTTTTCTTTCATATCAGCGATAAATAATTTTCAAAAAACAAAAGCTTAAATGACTAAACACCTTTATAGGGTTAGGGTTAGTGTTCCTACACGGCCAAATCTCCATGTTACAGCACTTAATTATGGAAGACATATTTAGCTACAGGTATCTAGCATGCTCCAAACACCTGTGTGTAAGCGTAACCGGGAGGAAGTGTAGTTCGTCAACTGGAGGCACACACAGTGTAAGTATCTGTGCAAAAGTGCTACAATAAGTGTATCTTTTTTATTTGAAAGATTCTTTCTCGCTGATATGAAAGTTAAGGGGCATATCAGCATATGTTTAAAACAAACTTTTCGCGAGCAATGATTATTGACTTTTCATCGTGGGCGAAGCTAACCGCTGAAAACCCTATGGATAATAAGGGGTTTTGAGAGCTATTGGTTTACATGCGGATTCTAGCTAGCTATATACGTATCTGTTGTTTTCTCATGCAAGACCATGCTAGCTTTGTCAACAACAAAAAAAAGGAGGATGATTAGTTAGTAATTTTAGGGAAAGGATGAGTGAAATGGCAGCACTGTGCTGGGGCACCAATGGTGCATTCTGTACACAGTGTTTATGGAGGAGACTTCAACAGGGTCTTGTCATTGGCACTCTCTCTAAGTGACAGGGATGCAGTGGAGACGGGTCTAAAACTGGCTGGTGGGTTATTTTTAGAGTTGGCCGGAGGAGAGAAAAGTTGCCAGCCTCACAACTAGGTCAGCTATAATGCTCTACGTGACGATGAGTCGGTGTGTTAGTATCACAGCATCTCTGACTGGTCCAACTCTTCACCCAGACTCTGTCCTACAGAGCTACCGTCCTGTAGGTTTTCACTCCAACCCTGATCTAGCTATTAGCTGGTTGATAAGCTGAATCAGGTCAGTTACAACTGGGGTTGGAGCGAAAACCTACAGAAGGGGTAGCTCTCCAGGAACAGGGTTGGAGAGCACTACTCTAGTCTACAGTTCTGTACACTACCCAGCCTCTTACTGTGTCAAGTACAATACCACTAGGTCAGGACCAGTGGCGGTCAGTGCCGTTTAAGATGAGGGAGGGCGATTCTTTTTTCATGAGCATGGCCTTATTTCCATTACAGCATATTGGATGACTCTCATTCATATTTCATTCACCCAGTTCATTGTAACAGCGATAGGTTTAGGCTACTACATGATACTGAAATGTATACCCATCATGAGGTTACTACAACCTAGCCTATGAATTAAAGTTTACAACGTAGGTCGAGAGACAAATTTGAGGTGACAGTGACATTCAATGCTGTCTTGCACACTCTTGCCTGCATCAAGCTGATATAGGGTGTAATAATTAGTCCAACAGTTGCAAACAAGAGTTTCTATTGGACAAATTCAGGTATGCTTATCCCCGTTTTCTTCTGTTTGCTTCCGTTTAAGAAACGTTTTTCAACAGAATCGGCGGAATGAATACACCCCTGATCACGCGTAAACAGAGTTCACTCTCAAAACAGCCACGTTGTATTCCTTCTCTTCCCTTCACTTGTGGACTTCAATGCACAACACATCAGCAGTATTTGACCAGGTGAAAAAACCTTTCCAAGCCAAACGGCTACACACAGCCTACATCGTTGTCACCATATTAGCTAAAGTAACGTCATTGTCAGCATAGCTAATAGAACTAACACGTTAGTAAATCCGCTACAATCATGCAGTAAAGTTAGTGTACAGTCAGTAAGCAGTTACACCGGCGGGCCCAGGTAGCAATACATTTGTAATACCAAAAGCTTACCTTGAGCTTGAGTTCCAGTGTTGTGTTGGAAAGTCATAGCCAGCTAGCTAACATAGCATCCCTCTGTTTTAGCATGGTGTTTCAGTAGGCTAAACTAGCTAGCTGCATTTGCTAGCTAAGTAAGTGAAACTTAAAGTGAAAAGAAATGATGAAATTTCTCTCTCTCTATTTCTCTCTTGCTTCTCCTTCATTTTGGAAGAAATTAATTTGCTCAAAACTGTTCAACTATGGTCTTTCTCTCTCTTTGAGTGAACTCCTCACCACATTTTATACACTGCAGTGCTAGCTAGCTGTAGCTTATGCTTTCAGTACTAGATTCATTCTCTGATCCTTTGATTGGGTGGACAACATCTCAGTTCATGCTGCAAGAGCTCTGATAGGCTGGAGGACGTCCTCCGGAAGTTGTCATAATTACTGTGTAAGTCTATGGAAGGGGGTGAGAACCATGAGCCTGCTAGGTTTTGTATTGAAGTCAATGTACCCAGAGGAGGACGGAAGCTAGCTGTCCTCTGGCAACAACATGGTGCTACCCTACAGAGTGCTGTTGAGTCTACTGTAGACCTTCTTTGCAAAATAGTGTGTTTTAATCAGTTATTTGGTGACGTGATTATATTTAGTATAGTTTTATCTAAAAATTATAACTTTTTTAATGTTTTACAATTAAAAATTTTTATGAAATTCACTGAGGAGGATGGTCCTCCCCTTCCTCCTCTGAGGAGCCTCCACTGGTCAGGACTACTATAGTTACTGATGAAAAAGAAATTAACAACATTAAACCGATCAACATTGATGTACATTAACCAAAGCACATTCAGAATACATTATTGCTATCCCCTAACCACCTCATTTTGTTAGGAAATTACAACCTCCCTCTATCCTGCATCACAGGGTTTGCTTTTGGAAATAATTTTGATTTGTACAGTCATATTATAGTCAAATCACAGATCATCATGACTGTTTGTTACCGCTGAGCACACCAACCTTTTTACTGGTCAGAGACTCAAGAGGTAGATGACGGAATTACTGTAACATATGTAGATGTGTTAATTCAATAATGGAGAGAACAGGTTAGTGTATTTGTGTGAGAATGATGAGCCACTGTTAAAGTACCATGACCTCCATCTCAACTCGGACAGGTAAACAGTCTAATTGATTCCCACTGGCGCCTTGCTGGACCGCTTGCCATATTTCCAGTTAAATGCTGTCCTATTCCCAGTGTTTCCAGAACAGACGAGCACATCATCTGTACCACTGAAAACATGTCAAGTTAGAGCGAGTAATTTGTGGTGCTGAATGACAAGTACCAAGTACAGACTCCTTCTCAGTACTCTGAGCGCTCATTAGACAACACATTTTCAGATGTCACAGAGCTCCCATGTTTTTGTAGTTTTGGTGGGGAATAAACAAATACTGCTTGAATTCTGCAATGTCATAAGAATGAGCAGAAGGAACTTAAACCTCAATTGACATGTCTCATACAGCCGACTTTTTAGAACGTTGACAGCCATCTGTGTGGATTCTTTTCACTCCCACTAATGAGCTACTGGTCGAAGAGACCCAATCTACACAGGCCTGTCCCATGGGCCCAGTGCAGCTGCTGGGAACACACACACACACACACAGGCGTACACACACACAAATGTATGCTTTCACACACACTCACACGCATACACACACACATGCACGCACATACACAGACTATACCAGTTTCCTGCCATGTTTGAAAGTGTACTGTGGCTAACTTATATGTGAAGTCACACATGAATCTAAACTAAAAGTGAATGCATTGCACAAAACACCATGCAGTGTAGAGGACAGCACAAAATGTTGTGTGAGTTCCACTGAGACTTAAATAAATTATTTAACATACCTTCTGTGTTTGTGTGTATTGGTGTGCACCTGCGTTTGTGTGTGCGCATGTTTTTGCACGTGTGTGTTTCCTAGGTCTCTTCTTGTGTGAGAGAGAGAAATGCATTGTAAAGTGTGAAGGAATGTAGGCATGGCAAGAATGTGTTATTAAGTCAAAGTTTGTCTATTGTTGTCTTTCCCCCCTAATATTTCATACAACTTAATGCTATGACAATGAGTATAGCAGCAACTATTTGATCCCTATCATGTCTAGAAGCAGATGAGCTGGAATGCCAGTGATACAGCAGCTGAATAGGACTGACAGGAAGTGTATAATCAATGTCTCCCAGGACTGGAGACCGAGCCGCTCTCCTTTGTTTCTTTTTGTAAATACAAGCCTCTTTAACATCACAATATAATCCATTATCTCGCTCGGCAAGGTACATTTTGGGGAGTCGTCGTTGCACAAAACATACATTTTATTTTCCCTCTGCTTGGAGATCACTGGGTTGAGATCTAAAGTCATGCAAATGTTACAGGAGGGAAAAAATACTGGCAAACGCATTTCTAATTATTCTATATCAGCAGATTTGCAAGGAATAGAATGTATTTTTTATAAAGAGAAGAGTTTATGATCAGTGAGAGCTTTGGCATGGCGCTGTTTAGGAATTCACAGCATTTTGATCTAATCACAAAATCAAAATATTCATGAAACACAATGATATCTCCACCAGGCAGGCGGCCAGCCATTAATTTAGAAATCCAGGTAATTTATTAACGTTTATCAGAGGTTTAAAAAGTCTTCCTCTGTGTTTGTAATGCAGGTTAGGAGAGAGGCATTATTGTAAAAGTGATTCCTGATGATTTATAATGGTGTGGGTGCAATTTGGACCAGGTATTCAATTAGAATGGATGTTTAATTTTCAGCTTCGAGATATCCAGTTAAAAGTTATATTCAAATTGTATTTCCCACTACACACATATCTATTATCAGCATGTAGGATAACTCTGCTTTTTGCTTCTATCATTGCAACACTGTAATGATCCATCTTGGGTTTCATTCCCCCTATTACTTTAATTTACATTTACATTTTAGTCATTTAGCAGACGCTCTTATCCAGAGCAACTTAGTTAGTGCATTCACCTTAAGATAGCTAGGTGGGACAACCAGTTACAGTCATTGTAAGTACATTTGTCCTCAATAAAGTAGCTATCAGCAAAGTCAGAGCTAGTAAGGGGGACAAAGTCACGTGCGAGTGTTCAAGAAAGGCTTTCTTTTGTGGGGTGCGAGGGCGGGGTGCTGTGGGATTATTTAAGATACTCTTTGAAGAGGACTCTGCTGTCCTAGATTCAGGGGGAAGCTGGTTCCACCATTTGGGTGCCAGGACAGAGAAGACCTTGGACTGGGCTGAGCGGGAGCTGCCCTCCCGTAGGGGTGGGAGGGCCAAGAGACTTGAGGTGGCAGAACGGAGTGCTCGGGTTGGGGTGTAGGGTTTGAGCATAGCCTGAAGGTAGGGAGTGGCAGTTCCTCTTGCTACTTCGTAGGCAAGTACCATGGTCTTGTAGTGGATTCGAGCTTTGACTGGAAGCCGGTGGAGTGTATGGAGGAGTGGGGTGAGATGGGAAAACTTGGGAATTTCTGGATAAACTTGCAGGGGTTTGATGGCACAAACTGGGAGCCCAGCCAACAGCGAGTTGTAGTAGTCCAGACGGGAGATGAAAAGTGCCTGGATTAGGACCTGCGCCGCGTACTCTACGGATGCTATAGAGCATGAACCTGCAGGAGCGAGTCACTGCTTTGATGTTTGCAGAGAACGACAGGGTGTTGTCCAGGGTCTCGCCAAGGTTCTTTGCACTCTGCACTAGGGGACATCCCGGAGTTGTCAACCGTGATGGAAAGGTCTTGGAGCGGGCAGGCCTTCCCCAGGAGGAAGAGCAGCTCCGTCTTGTCGAGGTTGAGCTTGAGGTGGTGGGCCGACTTCCAAGCTGAGATATCTGCCAGGCACCCAGAGATGTGTGTCACCACCTGGGTGTCAGAAGGCAGGAAGGAGAAAAGTAGTTGAGTGTCATCCGCATAGCAAAGATAGGAGAGACGTGACGATATGACAGAGCCGAGTGACTTTGTCTATAGAGAGAAGAGGAAAGGGCCTAGAACTGAGACCTGGGGGACACCAGTAGTGAGAGTACGTGGTGCAGACACAGATTCTCTCCACGTCACCTGGTAGGAGCTGCCATCCAGGTAGGATGCAATCCAAGAGTGTGCAGAGCCTGAGACGCCCAGCCCTGAGAGGGTGGAGAGGAGGATCTGATGGTTCACAATTCGAAGGCAGCGGATAGATCTAGGAGGATGATAACAGAGGATAGAGAGTCAGCTCTGGCAGTGCGGAGAGCCTCCGTGACACAGAGAAGAGCAGTCTCGGTTGAGTGACCCATCTTGAAGCCTGACTGGTTAGGGTCAAGAAGATCATTCTGAGAGCGAGGAGAGTTAGTCAGAGAAAGCACGCTCAAGTGTTTTGGAGAGAAAATAAAGAGGTAGTCGTTTTTGACTTCAGAGGAGTCGAGTCTTGGTTTCTTAAGGAGGGGAGCGACTCGGGCCATTTATAAGTCAAAGGGGACGCAGCCAGTGGTCAGGGATGAGTTGAGAAGGGGATGGGGTCGAGCGGGAAGGTTGTCGGACGGCCGGACCTCTCTAGTCGCAGGATTTCATCTGGAGAGAGAGGGGAGAAAGAGGTCAAGGCGTAGGGTAGTTCTGTGTGAATGAGACCAGTGGGCTCAATAGGCTGAGTGAATGAGGAGCGGATGTCGTCAACCTTCTTTTCAAAGGGGTTGACAAAGTCGTCCGCAGAGAGGGAGGCTGAAGGGGGAAGGGGTGGAGGATTAAGGAGGGTAGAGAGCTGGAAAAGAGTTTCCTAGGGGTTAGAGGCAGAAGCTTGAAATGTAGAGTGATAGAAAGTGGCTTTAGCAGTGGATACAGAGGAAGAGAAGGTAGAGAGGAGGGAGTAAAAGGATGATAGATCCTCCGTAAGTTTAGCTCAGCTGCCCGCAGCTCTGTTCTGTAAGCTTGCAATGAGTCACTCAGCCACGGAGCAGGAGGGGAGGGCCGAGCAGGCCGGAAGTAAAGGGAAAATAAATTTGATTTCTTAAAGGCCCAGTGCAGTCAAAATCCCGTGTTTTGTATCATATTGTACAACAGATGATGACACTAACACTGTAATAATGTGACAACATTTTTGATAAGTGTCTTTTCTTGATAGTTGCTGGTTGAAAATACAATCTACACAGGACCTTCTAATCAGCAGGTTTGAATGGGCGGGAGTTTTGGCTTTCCATGGTGACATCACCATGCGGAAGATTGATTAATGGACCAATAAGAGTTCCAAACCTCTCTGCCAATACCAGCTAATTTTCAGTTTTTCCCCTCTCCACTCAGACCATTCCCAGACAGTCCTAAAAAAATTATTGCTTGAGAATAGTTGTTTTTCTTCTAAAAAGCTATTTTTGCCAATTTTAATGGAAATCTATTACAGTAAGGTACTTAACTGTTACCCAGAAATGATTTGATATTGATACAAAAAATGTATACTCGCAATAAAAAAATATTAAGTGGGGTTGAAAGACCGTTTCACCTCTGCGCCCCACCATCCCCCAAGCCCAATCCTCCTCCTCCTCCTCCTCCTCCTCCTCATCGTCATCATTATTGTCATCTGCTGTAGCTCGTTCAGTAATTGCATTGTCATCTTTCTGTCTAAACTGGCCTAGTAGATTGACTATATGTCATACTGTATGTGTGCTTGAGCTGTAATGTCAAGTTCCACATCCACCGAGTATCCTACAGTTCCTGTGTTGTTTCAGGGAGGGACAACTGCAAACTCCATATTACACATAACAGGTACAGGTAGAAGACCATCTGTGGTGCTTTTTAACACACACACACACACACACACACACACACACACACACACACACACACACACACACACACACACACACACACACACACACACACACACACACACACACACACACACACAGTCATTAACATGCTCTACTGTATTTATTTAGGGAATAGGTTAACAGAGACAAAACAAGATTTAATTCAGTTAATTGTTAAATGATATCTTACTGTTTTTCTTTAATACATCAGAGAATCCTCTCCTCTACATGTTTTGAATGCGTGGAGAGACTCTTTCCCCCCATCAGTGAAAAATCATCAAGGGGGTTCGGGCGTTTTTTCTTAATCAATTCGCTCTCTTGTGTTCAGATGATATCTCATTGTACATCTAGCCATCTCTCCCAGAAAGAGATATTGATATCATTCCATTGTTCAACAGAAAAGCTTGGGAGAACGTACGTGGAAAACGAATAACTGTTAGTGCGTCTGGATGTCATTGTCTTTGCGATATTACTGCTGAGTGAATTCAAAGAGCCTGAAGCAGAGCTAAGCCGATCCCCGGGCTCTGATCGCAGCCTGATAACCACAGGACAGATCAATAAGTGTGTTGTAAAGGTTAACTGCTGTTATGTTGTACGTTGTTATTGGACTACGTGTGTCACGGTGAATGATACTGACACCTTTTCTCCTCTTCCTGTTCACTGCTGCAGGTTGGGCTGAAGTGGAGGAGGGCCCCTGAAGAACCATAGACGAGGGTCAAGTGTGGAAGGGTTGAACCTGTCGCCTTCTGAGCCAGTCATCCATCCCCAAGACCCTAACGTGAATCCTCATAGCTTCAGCTCCTGAAACTCAAAGTTGATAGGCTTACAGTGGAAACTATCCTTGACTTTACTAACTAAAATATATACTTGTCTTTATTATTTAACTAAAATATCAATCAAACTATTAATTACATCATTAACATCTATTGCCACTGACCAAAGTGGATCCTACTTCAGTATTTTGTTAAATATAGTACGCTCCTCACTCTAAATTCCATAGAGGAACAGTCATGACATTTATCATACAGTATATGGGTGCTGAGCAATTAACAGCTTGTGCTGTACTGTAGCTACCTGGCTGCTTGTTGATGACTTTGTCTCTTGTTGCTGAGGTGCGTTAACTTGCCGGTCCTCAAGGATTATCACTGCTACCAAATTACATAACTGAACTAATGAGTTACATACTCACACAGATTCTACTGTATTCCCGACGGGCTGCCTCAGTCACTGCCTGAGTAAAATACCCCAGCGCTCCCAGAGGACCCATAACATAACACATCCCTGCCTGCCTGTCTCTCTGTGGAAAGGAGGTAGAAGGCTACAGGGAAAACGGTGGGAATTAAGAATGAATGGTTGTTCTTTCTTTTACCTGACAGGCTGTGCTGAATGAATGGTACACTTTAATCGTTTTCAGTGGGATGTTTAATTTTAGCCTGGTTAAACCTGACTGAATGCTATGCTCACCATTGTTTCACTTGGCATTCAGTCTGGTGTACCAGGCTAGTTTTATTTGTCTAGACGGTTGATGGGAGCAAGTGTCTGCTTACTGTACTGTAGCCTACACTTTTGTTCCTGATGTACTTAGTGTAAAGTAAGGCAACAGCTTCTTGGGGTGAACATGTAGGAGAGCATTCCTATTGTAAAACATAATTCATGGAATAAAGGTTTTTCTGCATTCTTTTCCTCCTGGATGGTAGACCAAATATTATTTTACCCCAATCCAACACTAAACAGCATTATTGTTGACATTGTGATACGACCGAAACTGAGACCAAACAAGCACTTGCGGTGGAATAACACTTAACTGGCGGTTTGCACCACTCCTCTCACAGAGCAGAAAATTGAGGTTGTGGTGTCATTTGTATTCACGGTAATATTGCTCTGCAAATAATATTCTGGTTTGTTTAATTGTTTCATGTTCAAGATGCATGTAGTTTCTCAACCTTCCACCTCATTCATTCTGTATGAACACGGCTTCATGCGTAGATCTATAGAGCAAAAACCTAACTAGCCCACAGATTTATACCAGATAAGATTAACAACTAAATAGTTTTGGTGTTATTTCCCGTGAATAGGCTTTAGGGAGGTATTAACTCAAACATGAAAGCTGCTAGTTTCCTCGCAGTGTATTTAAATATTAGTCATGGCTGTTCACTGAGGTCTAAGTTATTACCTGTTGTATTTATACCATGTGACACTGCAAACGGAGACTGCTCAAACATGAGCTCTTGAGATGATTACATTTGTCTAGGAATGTATTCTACCACACGATGAGAAAGAGAAGAGAACAGAAGAGCAAGCCTGTGAGCATGCCCAGGGAGCCTGCCCAGGCAACCATGTCTGACAAAAACACTAATTAGATTCCATACCACTTTACAATAAGGTACCCTTATACACTTTATTCCTTAACATTATACAAGATCCTGTAACACTTTACATTAAGGTACCCTTTTCAACCCTAAGGTAAAGGGTTTATAGCCAGTTTATAGCCAGTTAAGTATGGTTATTATGTCATTTATAAATCATTAAAAAACGGTATTTTAAGTCATGGGGTGATATTATTTATTCGTAGTAGGAATTATCCAACAGAATCCAATAGAATATCATAGGATCCAATTAAATAGATATCATATGTAATACAATCAAATACAACAATGATATAATCAAAAAAAGTTTCAACCGTTGAAATTCAATATCTAGCAATGTATCCACTTCTAATATAACTGATACAACTTTGCTAACAGATACAATATGTATTATGTTACAATGAGCTTAGCCCCCTAATTAATGAATGTTAATTCCCTTACAGATGTCAACTGTTTATTATTTCTCCCACCAAATTAAAATCTACACTGGGTTTATTATCTTTCTAGCTACTACTGTATATTACCTCCAGTCTTCATTATGAGCCTTTTAAAAGACACTTACCTCCGGATGCTAATTGTTTTTGTTTGATTTTGGTGACACTTTATCAGGACCGCTGGTTAATTAATAGCAATTATACATTAACTATTAAGAAGGCACCTTATTAATTAATAGCCTCAGATGCAATTAAATTACTGATGTACACACTAATTTAGCAACCAACTTTCCTTAATCCTGTGTAATTTCAAAGGGATTTCCAGAAACAGGAAAAGTGATTCTATTATTATAGCCGCAGTAGCTAGGTGTTAATTAAGACAGTAACTAGAGGGAGCATCTAACAAGGAGGGTAAGGGCCAGCTGGATGGAGTCTAGTGGGGAGGGGGCTGGCTGACTGGTGAGCAGGCTTGGATAAAGCATCTAGTGTGGGGCTGGGTAAAGCATCTAATGTGGAAAGGCTGGGCCATCTCTTCAAGTTTAACGTTTGTTTGTCACATGCACAGGATACAGCAAGTGTAAAACAGTACAGTGAAATGCAAGAAGAATGCAAGCTATATACAGGTCAATGTGGAGGGGGCTGGATATCTAGTGGGAGAGGGCTGAGGTATCTAGTGGGGAGGGGGTTTGAGCATCTAGTGGGGAGTGGGCTGGCTGGATGGAGCATCTAGTGGGGAGGGGGTTGGAGCATCTAGTGGGGAGGAGACTGACTGGATGGAGCATCTAGTGGGGAGGGCGGTGGAGCATCTAGTGGGGAGGGGGGTGGAGCATCTAGAGGGGAGGGGGCTGGCTGGATGGAGCATCTAGTGGGGAGGGGGGTAGAGCATCTAGTGGGGAGGGGGCTGGAGCATCTAGTGGGGAGGGGGTAGGCTGGAGCATCTAGTGGGGAGGGGGTTGGCTGGAGCATCTAGTGGGGAGGGGGTTGGCTGGAGCATCTAGTGGGGAGGGGGGCAGAGCATCTAGTGGGGAGGGGGATGGAGCATCTAGTGGGGAGGGGCCTGGCTGGAGCATCTAGTGGGAGGGGGGTGGAGCATCTAGTGGGGAGGGATGGAGCATCTAGTGGGGAGGGGGGGCTGGTTGGATGGAGCATCTAGTGGGGAGGGGGTGGAGCATCTAGTGGGAGGGGGGTGGAGCATCTAGTGGGGAGGGGGTAGGCTGGAGCATCTAGTGGGGAGGGGGTTGGCTGGAGCATCTAGTGGGGAGGGGGGCAGAGCATCTAGTGGGGAGGGGGATGGAGCATCTAGAGGGGAGGGGGCTGGCTGGAGCATCTAGTGGGAGGGGGTGGAGCATCTAGTGGGGAGGGGGTGGAGCATCCAGCGGGGAGGGGGGTGGATCATCTAGTGGGGAGGGGGCTGGAACATCTAGTGGGGAGGGGTTGTGGCAGTTAGTATGGAGGGTGCTCGGGGCTGCCAGGGATTAGGCTTGCTAAGGAAGAGGTGGGCTGGGAATTCACCCCTCACACCAAGGCCACATTCCTCTTCCACTAAGAAGTTCTGTTTTTTGTTTTTTTGTTTTTGTTTTACTCAATGAAGAAGCCTTCAGTTTGTTTGAATATATATTAGAAGATTTCTTTTTCACTAATATTTTCTTTTATAACTGTATTTGGGATTTCCAAGACCAAAACATGTCTTTATCAATCATGCTAAGACGTGTAGGTGTGTAATACAGCAGTTACAAGTAAACATCTCACAATAGGAAAGTGGGAGCTTAAAGTTCTTGGTCCCCCAGATTACTGTCCACTCCTCACGCTCTTCATTCCACCAAAACATTTAAGGTAACCGTTTCCTTCAAACTCTTTTGTGGACAACCAATGCATATGCATGCACATAATCATCCACCCAGAGCAATACTGTTCCTATTCATTCAAGCCTTCATTAGAAATTACCACTTTTTACATTCTAAAAACAAATGACATTATGTTTTTCTCTCAGCTGTGAAGACAGAGGAAGTAGACAGCTACAAGAGGAGCTCTTGGGACCTCAGTGGTACGTTTATTCCCATCCTAAACATTTTGGAAGAGAAATGCATTTCATAAGGGAATATGAGAGTCAACATGCACGTTGTCTGATTATGTTAATAGTAAATCAAATGACGCATTTAGCTGTAGTGTAATGCCTGAGAACCTAACAAGGACCGGTGCCAATGGGGTCTACCATTGTGAAGTGTAACCAACTCATGTCTCATTTTCACAAATAGTAGACCACAACCAGTAGATTGTGTGTTCAAGGATTGCTAATGTCACACCTTTTACACTTACTTGTTTTCAATGCCCTGCCCCTCCACATGAAAACGTATAGGTAGATCACACAATGCATACTTTAAGACAAGTCGAAACTATCTGTATGGCATTGTATTTGACAACTAACCTCAATAGCAGTGCAAATGTAATCATTATGAGTCACTAATACTTGGCAGACTGTTGTTTATGTGACATTGCACATGGATATGTTCTGTTTTGCCGCACTACAAATAAGCATAGCAGCTCTCCTACTCCTGATCAATGTGATTTTGACATTTAGTTCTTTAGTCAGAGTACATGAAACACTTTCTAAATTACCCAATGTCAGCATCCACACTAATTCATGTTTACTAAACTTGAAAGTGCATAGGCTACACTGAGAACCATAATTACAAATATGCCTTCAACAGCAATTTGTTTCTTGGTTGACAGAAAACATAAAAAGTTGGTCTTAGAATGAGCACCCAAAGCTAACAAACAAATGTATTTCAAACTATTTCAAGGCCATTTTGATCCCTCTAGACATCCTATCAGTAACATGTCCCTGATCGGTGAAGAAACTGCGAAACACAGTCAACCCAGCAATTAGTGCAAATTAACAGACATTTTAAAAAATGTCTTTGCTTAGAAAATGGCTGCTTTGTAGTTCAAACAAATTCCACTTTGGCCTTGGAGTGGGAGTTTTTCCTGCAAATGCTTAAATCCTAAAATAAGTACTGCAATCTTCTGGCACAGACGTACTGTAATGCTTTAAAAACAATTTAGCAACTGTCATCGCTGTAATTACAGTAACTAATTACCATCCTAGGCAAAACAAATAGCTTAACATAATATGCAGGCCCAATCAATTTAGAAGAAATGCAAATTCAAAAAGCAAAAAAAAAAAAGGCTTTTTGGCAAACCTAAAAGGGAATACAGGCGAAATAATACACTTTGTTTTATCCACACATAATTCCCAGGGAATATCATATCATGAATATTTGCATTCAGTTCTTATCAGTACATTTGCATTTTCCTCTTATCAGTCGGCAAGCCAGGCACAGCCAGATAGGGAGAGCTGCCTCAACGCCATACACACATTTCTAATGAGTCACGTCCCAGCCTGATATCATTTTGGCTAGAACTTTATCACCAAAACGAGGAGGTCATTTTCTCGTGGAGTTGGCTCATCTTGGAACTGTCTTTTGAGTTTTTTTTATTTTTTGATGTGATTCAACTGAGATTCATTTTTTAAAGCCCAACAAAAAGGATTATTTCCTCTCTTCCCCCAACTGCAACAGCCTCATATCAGTGGCACGTATGCCTGCAATGATTATCACTGTGTCATAAAATGTTTCAGTTTTATCAGAGTATTATTTTATTTGCCACAGCATCCCCCCTCTGAACAGACAGCTCATCTGCATGAAGAGAACAGCACCATTTGAAGCAGCAGCAGCAGCAGTGTCGACAGGCAGGCCAGGCGACAGGCTACATACACAGACAGCTAGCTCCCACTTCCCATTTTATTTAGTATACATATGCAACAGTCTCCGCAGGGAAATTTTAAAGTAATTGTTTGATAGCGTTTTTCAAAAAGGTATTCCACAATAACAATTTCATGGTGCATTGCAGAGTATAATTATAAATGTGTCTTTTCTCTTGAACGGCCGAGGCGAGGAAACACTGCAGGTCAAGTAAAGGATCCTAGTCAAATGGTCGTCTCATTAGTCCAATCTGTTTCTTCCTGCTAATTATTTTTTTTCACTCTCTGAACTACTCTGTCCCAGACCGCTGGATTCCCAGTGTTATGAATAATGATTTTCATTGTAAAATCGTTGTTCGTGCAAATATGTTTTGCATTAATTACAATGTTGATGTGACAAAATGTTAAACATTCTTTTGATGTAATGTAATCATGCATTTATATGCAGCATGCTCTATTTTCTTAATGCTTTCTGACAGTTAACAGATTTTTGTTCAGTGTTAGTTGCGTGGAATTAGAATGGCACAGAGGGGAAAATAAAAAAGACAACAGAATAATTCAGAAGAAAAAAGTCAATGATTAGTTTTTTAAACTAATATCAATGTACATCATAAATAGTAAATGAAATGGACAATGGCAGATGATTGACCCTCCGTGTGACACACAATGCACCTGTGATTGCAGTGGTTTTAGAGTAGCTATAAGTTACAGTACAGTACAGTACAGTACAATACACAGTACAGTACAGTACAATACAGTACTGTACAGTACACAGTACAGTACAATACACAGTACAGTACAATACAGTACAGTACAATACACAGTACAGTACAGTACAGTACAGTACAATACACAGTACAATACAGTACAGTACAGTACACAGTACAGTACAGTACAGTACAGTACAATACACAGTACAATACAGTACAGTACAGTACAATACACAGTACAGTACAATACACAGTACAGTACAGTACAGTACATGCAGAGGCCCATGCAGAAAACAATAGACAGGTGCGAAACACCAAAACAAAGACGTCTCCCATTCTCTAAGGCTTGCTTGGTTAGGGACTTTATCTCAGGAGAATATGCTGGGAGGGAATGTGAGGATGAATTTATTTATCTCCAACCATTTGCCAGCCAGAGAAATCGTTATTCCAATGTACAACCAGGAAACTGGATGGTTTTGGAGGTTGGTCCCCTCTCTGGGTGCTGCATGGCTGCTGCAGCTTGGGAGAGGGCAGCCAGCCGGCTTCACCTTAAGTATTTCCTTTAAATCTTATCTCACCCTTTGTTTAAACAGAGGAGCGAAGACATTCCACTTTGCCAGCCCATGAACATGTTGAGGCTCCATTCTGTTGTATTTCTGCAAGGAAATTGTCCCAACATTATAAAGAAAATGAAGATTGAGGTGGAATATGTGTTTGCAATATGTTTAGCAAGCACAATCTTTTTTATATGAAATAGGACGGACAGACGGACGAACAGATAGACAGAGGTGAAGTCAGGTTGGTTGGTGGTTGTCTCCATGTGCCCCTTCTCCCAGGCTTCTCCCAGGCTTCTCCCAGGCTTCTCCCAGGCTTCTCCCAGGCTTCTTCCAGGCCTGCCAAGGTGTGCCAGGAGCTTAGTGCTCTATGGAGCAGTCCAACAGCACACCACACCATACCCTGCTCTGGTCTCCCTCACACTGTTTTTCAGCAGGCTGCCTCTGCCTGCCACTAACCCCATCAGCCAACAGTCAACAGGCTTGCTGTGTGTCTCTGTATCTGCCGCTCTCTCTGCCAGTCCTATCTATATATCTACCAGTCTCTCTCACCCTTTCCCAGTCTCTCTCTTGACTTTTTCTTGCTTTTTATCTCTCTCTCCCCTTCCCTCTCTATCTCTCTCACATTATCTCTCCCTCTCTCTCCTCTCCTCCCCTCTCTCTTTTTCTCTCTCTCTCCCTCTCTCTCCCCCCTCTCTCTCTCTCTCTCTCGCTCTCGCTCTCGCTCTCGCTCTCGCTCTCGCTCTCTCTCTCAAATCAAATCGAATCAAATCAAATCAAATTTTATTGGCCACATGCAGGTGTAGACATTACAGTGAAATGCTTACTTACAGCCCTTAACCAACAATGCATTTATTTTTTTATAAAAAAAGTAAAATAAAACAACAACAAAAAAGTGTTGAGAAAAAAAGAGCAGAAGTAAAATAAAATAACAGTAGGGAGGCTATATACAGTGGGGAAAAAAAGTATTTAGTCAGCCACCAATTGTGCAAGTTCTCCCACTTAAAAAGATGAGAGAGGCCTGTAATTTTCATCATAGGTACATGTCAACTATGACAGACAAATTGAGGGAAAAAAATCCTGAAAATCACATTGTAGGATTTTTAATGAATTTATTTGCAAATTATGGTGGAAAATAAGTATTTGGTCACCTACAAACAAGCAAGATTTCTGGCTCTCACAGACCTGTAACGTCTTCTTTAAGAGGCTCCTCTGTCCTCCACTCGTTACCTGTATTAATGGCACCTGTTTGAACTTGTTATCAGTATAAAAGACACCTGTCCACAACCTCAAACAGTCACACTCCAAACTCCACTATGGCCAAGACCAAAGAGCTGTCAAAGGACACCAGAAACAAAATTGTAGACCTGCACCAGGCTGGGAAGACTGAATCTGCAATAGGTAAGCAGCTTGGTTTGAAGAAATCAACTGTGGGAGCAATTATTAGGAAATGGAAGACATAAAAGACCACTGATAATCTCCCTCGATCTGGGGCTCCACGCAAGATCTCACCCCGTGGGGTCAAAATGATCACACGAACGGTGAGCAAAAATCCCAGAACTACACAGGGGGACCTAGTGAATGACCTGCAGAGAGCCAAAGTAACAAAGCCTACCATCAGTAACACACTACGCCGCAAGGGACTCAAATCCTGCAGTGCGAGACGTGTCCCCCTGCTTAAGCCAGTACATGTCCAGGCCCGTCTGAAGTTTGCTAGAGTGCATTTGGATGATCCAGAAGAGGATTGGGAGAATGTCATATGGTCAGATGAAACTTTTTTGGTAAAAACTCAACTCGTCGTGTTTGGAGGACAAAGAATGCTGAGTTGCATCCAAAGAACACCATACCTACTGTGAAGCATGGGGGTGTAAACATCATGCTTTGGGGCTGTTTTTCTGCAAAGGGACCAGGACGACTGATCCGTGTAAAGGAAAGAATGAATGGGGCCATGTATCGTGAGATTTTGAGTGAAAACCTCCTTCCATCAGCAAGGGCATTGAAGATGAAACGTGGCTGGGTCTTTCAGCATGACAATGATCCCAAACAAACCGCCCGGTCAACGAAGGAGTGGCTTCGTAAGAAGCATTTCAAGGTCCTGGAGTGGCCTAGCCAGTCTCCAGATCTCAACCCCATAGAAAATCTTTGGAGGGAGTTGAAAGTCCGTGTTGCCCAGCGACAGCCCCAAAACATCACTGCTCTAGAGGAGATCTGCATGGAGGAATGGGCCAAAATACCAGCAACAGTGTGTGAAAACCTTGTGAAGACTTACAGAAAATGTTTGACCTGTGTCATTGCCAACAAAGGGTATATAACAAAGTATTGAGAAACTTTTGTTATTGACCAAATACTTATTTTCCACCATAATTTGCAAATAAATTCATTAAAAATCCTACAATGTGATTTTCTGGATTTTTTTTTCTCATTTTGTCTGTCATAGTTGACGTGTACCTATGATGAAAATTACAGGCCTCTCTCATCTTTTTAAATGGGAGAACATGCACAATTGGTGGCTGACTAAATACTTTTTTTCCCCACTGTATACAAGGGGGTACCGGTGCAGAGAAGCTGTTGAGAAGTCTTTTGGACCTAGACTTGGCACTCCGGTACCGCTTGCTGTGCAGTAGCAGAGAGAACAGTCTATGACTAGGGTGGCTGGAGTCTTTTACAATTTTGAGGGCCTTCCTCTGACACCGCCTGGTATAGAGGTCCTGGATGGCAGGAAGATTGGCCCCAGTGATGTACTGGGCCGTACGCACTACCCTCTGTAGTGCTTTGCGGTCGGAGGCCGAGCAGTTGCAATACCAGGCGGTGATGCAACCAGTCAGGATGCTCTCGATGGTGCAGCTGTAGAATTTTTTGAGGATCTGAGGACCCATGCCAAATCTTTTCAGTCTCCTGAGGGGGAATAGGCTTTGTCGTGCTCTCTTCACAACTGTCTTGGTGTGTTTGGACCATGATAGTTTGTTGGTGATGTGGACACCAAGGAACTTGAAGCTCTCAACCTGTTCCACTACAGCCCCGTCGATGAGAATGGGGGCGTACTCAGTCCTCTTTTTTTTCCTGTAGTCCACAATCATCTCCTTTGTCTTGGTCATGTTGAGGGAGAGGTTGTTATCCTGGCACCACACTGCCAGGTCTCTGACCTCCTCCCTATAGGCTGTCTCATCGTTGTCGATGATCAGGCCTACCACTGTTGTGTCGTCGGCAAACTTAATGATGGTGTTGGAATCGTGCCTGGCCATGCAGTCATGGGTGAACAGAGAGTACAGGAGGGGACTGAGCACGTACCCCTGAGGGGCATCCTCTCTCTCCATGCGCCAGCATTGGGCCCAGAGTCAGGTCTTGGTACATGTGAGGTCGATGCATTAGTGCCCCATTCTTCCCCCTCTCTCAGAGGGGGTCCGCTGTCCGCTCCGACTTCTACAACTGGTGAGCTGCCATCGAACCAAAACACTGTTAATCACAAACTCATGAGCGACTAAAGACCTCACAAATGAGCACAGAGATGGTGTTTGCCGAGCACGGATATGGGGGCCTTCCAAGGCAACAGATCAGCAGGCCAGTCTTTGTCTGTGGATCTGGGGCCTCATTCTGTTTGGCTGCCTTTGGGGCCAGTGGGACAGGGGATAGAGAGTCTTTGAACACAGCATTTGCAGCTTTAGGAAAATAAGCTTGTGGGTGATGGAGATGTTGCTCTGGCATAATGGATGGAGACTGAGATTAAACGGAACCTCTGTCTGTTTCTAGACAGTTGATACTGTTAGGGGTAGTAGAGATGTATTTAGATGAAATAGGCCACTGCTGTGGTGGAAAGCTACAGTTCTGTATTAACCAATGCGAAAGTGACATCAGAGGTCTTTTGATTCAGTAACTTAGTGCCATCAAATTCAACTATTATCTGTATCATCTTTGGCTTTCACGCAAACATCCACACACACATGCACACACACACACTAACACGAACACACACACTGAAAATTGACTGTTTAGAGCGGGGGAAATAGCATATGATGGAAGACAGAGTCTGTGCTGGGTGGAGTCGTACTGATTAAGTGATTGGGAACATTCTGTTACTGAAATGCTTTCTGCAATCCTGACGATAACATCATCCTTGGCTTTATCTCTGTTCTTGAACTTATTTTAAACATTCCCCAATGCTCTCTCTTCATTACATACTGTCCTCTTCTTTTGGCATCCACTTTCATTACTGGACTTATCTCATACATCCTTCCTCTCTGTCACTCTGTTTATTGTGTGGCAGGGGTTCGAAGATTAGCTGTTCCCACATACTCCTAACACCATTTTATAATGAAGGCTAGCTCCAGTCCAGCTGCATTGCACGCTGGTGCACTGCAGTCTGCAGACCAGTGCAGTGCTAGGAAGGAACTAAATATGTATTTATAGTTTATGTAAATTAATTAGACTGCGGAAAGATAGGCCCAAAAATGGGTGCATTTAATTTGAAATGGCATATATGGCAATGCATTTTTTATTCAATAGCTAATCCCACGGAAAATACCCTGTCTGCTGCCCATATAATAGTATATCATCCCAGCAGATTTGTTGCATATAGGTGTCTGATAGTATTTGATTGATGAAGAAAAGTGTGCATTGAATCAACTGAGAGTAGCCCTATTAGCCTATTAGCCTATTAGCCCTATTAGCCTATTAGGGCTATTAGCCCTAGCGTGTGCTGTGTGCTGCATGGGCTTTAAGGCACATGGCTGAATGACTGCAGCTCTAGCTAGAGTATATTTACTGCAAAGAAATCAAGGCCTCATCATCCTCATATCTACTGTACACATACAGTACGTCATAGTGTGAAAGATGGGGATTGGTTACTGAATGCTCTGTTTTAATACCCAGAATCAGTCTGCATGGGTATTCATTTAAAACAAGTATCATCTGAAGCAATAAGATGTCAGCTGTAGGCCTAGTACTCTGACAATTTGTTTTAGATTTGTCTAATTGTCTTATTTGTTTCTGCATGCACATGGTGATAACTAAGCTGTAGTGTCTTCTCACCATACAGCCTTGGCCAGTGGAATACTGCAGAAAACTCATATTGAGTGTGCATTGACATCTTACTGCCTCTGAAGCTAAGCAGAGTTGGTCCTGGTCGGTCCCTGGATGGGAGACCAGATGCTGCTGGAAGTGGTGTTGGAGGGCCAGTAGGAGGCACTCTTTCCTCTGGTCCCAATAAAATATACCAATGCCCCAGGGCAGTAATTGGGGACATTGCCCTGTGTAAGGTGCCATCTGTCGGATGGGACGTTAAACGGGTGTCCTGACTCTCTGTAGTCACTAAAGATCCCATGGCACTTATCGGTGTCCTGGCTAAATTCCCAATCTGGCCCTCATACCATCATGGCCACCTAATCATCCCCAGCTTCCAATTGGCTCATTCATCCCCCCTCCTCTCCCCTGTAACTATTCCCCAGGTCGTTGCTGTAAATGAGAATGTGTTCTCAGTCAACTTACCTGGTAAAATAAGAGTTAAAGAAAAAAAATTAAATACTGTATCATAGATTATTACAAGGAATGGAAAAGGAAAGTATCCCAATGAGCCGACGATATCATCAATGAGATTCCTGTCTCAGTCCCGCTTTCTGCATGTAGTGAAACCTTGCCCCTTCCAACAAAACGATACAGTGTCTTTCTCATCTGCACCATATCACCCCGTCTGTACTGCAGAAATGTAATTGCATCACTCAACAAGCAGGTTAAGATGGAGGGCTGGAGAAATTAACATATTAATTTTTATTTTTTACATTGAACATTTCCCAGTTGTTTTAATAACCCATCTCAGACCTGTGATCTAATCTACACGAACAGTACAAGCAATTAAAGTTAAAATTAATTACTGTCTCTGCTGATATTCTAATAACAGGGCTTTGAGTTTTGTAGCCAGGAAGTTGATATTTTGTCATCCGTGTTTTATCTCTTATGGCCGTGCGTGATTGTCTGTACTTAATGTAGCCAGGAAGGAGAGCAGGAAATGGTAGATAAAGAGGAAAGACTTTCCTTTTCCCACACTCCTGACCATAGCACCTCTCTTGACAGCTTCAACCCCCCACCATCACCCTCTTCTTCTTTTAACGGTTCCTTTATCATGACAGTATTTAGAGAAGATATGGTAAGACTGCCTTTTGATAGAAATTTGATAGGCCTTATGACTGCCTTTTGATAGAAATTATACAATTGTTCATTAGCAAGGGTAGATAATGCCCCCTCAGGTCTCATCTTCTCCCTTTGGGATCTCATTTAGCACTCGGAGCATTCAGCTCTGCATGCAGCAGCCTGCCACACGACTATAGACGTGACACCACACAGGGCCCTGCTCTGATCTGAACGTCTCTCTGCCACAGAGACATAGCTATTGGAAATGTCAAGCTATCTGAAGGGGATTGTATGGCATATGGGCCCTGTACACACTCTAATAAGCATGGTGGTGAGTGTCCCTATGGTGTGTGTATGGGTGATGTTACTACGACCCCTGTCCTGTTATTTTTCCTATAGGCTATTATGTTTAAAAGGGAAATGGTCTGCTAATACTGAATGTCATTGATCAGATAGAGATACAGGAAAGGCATAGTTAACTTTTATTCAATAAGAATTTGGAGTGGCTAAAATAATGAATGTAATGATTTTGTCATGTGCTACACGTCTTTATGCTAATAAATGTATTATGGATAACTTTGGCCATCATATGGTTAAAAGAGTTGTCAGAGAACGCATTCACGGTAAACGCTGCAGATGTCAGCTCAAGTGTAAATGACCTTAAGAAGTCAGGTGCAGTGTGCTTGTCTATAATGCGCTTTTGGTTGATTCTCAACCTAATTGTACTGTATGCTTACACACTTTCTTCTGACTTCAGTGTTTTTCCCTTATAAACTCAAAAGCTACATACAGTGGGGAGAACAAGTATTTGATACACTGCCGATTTTGCAGGTTTTCCTACTGACCAAGCATGTAGAGGTCTGTAATTCTTATCATAGGTACACTTCAACTGTGAGAGACGGAATCTAAAACAAAAATCAAGAAAATCACATTGTATGATTTTTAAGTAATTAATTTGCATTTTATTGCATGACATAAGTATTTGATACATCAGAAAAGCAGAACTTAATATTTGGTACAGAAACCTTTGTTTGCAATTACAGAGATCATACGTTTCCTGTAGGTCTTGACCAGGTTTGCACACACTGCAGCAGGGATTTTGGCCCACTCCTCCATACAGACCTTCTCCAGATCCTTCAGGTTTCGGGGCTGTCGCTGGGCAATACGGACTTTCAGCTCCCTCCAAAGATTTTCTATAGGGTTCAGGTCTGGAGACTGGCTAGGCCACTCCAGGACCTTGAGATGCTTCTTACGGAGCCACTCCTTAGTTGCCCTGGCTGTGTGTTTCGGGTCATTGTCATGCTGGAAGACCCAGCCACGACCCATCTTCAATGCTCTTACTGAGGGAAAGAGGTTGTTGGCCAAGATCTCGCGATACATGGCCCCATCCATCCTCCCCTCAATACGGTGCAGTCGTCCTGTCCACTTTGCAGAAAAGCATCCCCAAAGAATGATGTTTCCACCTCCATGCTTCATAGTTGGGATGGTGTTCTTGGGGTTGTACTCATCCTTCTTCTTCCTCCAAACACGGCGTGTGGAGTTTAGACCAAAAAGCTCTATTTTTGTCTCATCAGACCACATGACCTTCTCCCATTCCTCCTCTGGATCATCCAGATGGTCATTGGCAAACTTCAGACGGGCCTGGACATGCGCTGGCTTGAGCAGGGGGACCTTGCGTGCGCTGCAGGATTTTAATCCATGACGGCGTAGTGTGTTACTAATGGTTTTCTTTGAGACTGTGGTCCCAGCTCTCTTCAGGTCATTGACCAGGTCCTGCCGTGTAGTTCTGGGCTGATCCCTCACCTTCCTCATGATCATTGATGCCCTACGAGGTGAGATCTTGCATGGAGCCCCAGACCGAGGGTGATTGACCGTCACCTTGAACTTCTTCCATTTTCTAATAATTGCGCCAACAGTTGTTGCCTTCTCACCAAGCTGCTTGCCTATTGTCCTGTAGCCCATCCCAGCCTTGTGCAGGTCTACAATTTTATCCCTGATGTCCTTACACAGCTCTCTGGTCTTGGCCATTGTGGAGAGGTTGGAGTCTGTTTGATTGAGTGTGTGGAAAGGTGTCTTTTATACAGGTAACGAGTTCAAACAGGTGCAGTTAATACAGGTAATGAGTGGAGAACAGGAGGGCTTCTTAAAGAAAAACTAACAGGTCTGTGAGAGCCGGAATTCTTACTGGTTGGTAGGTGATCAAATACTTATGTCATGCAATAAAATGCAAATTAATTACTTTAAAATCATAAAATGTGATTTTCTGGATTTTTGTTTTAGATTCCGTCTCTCACAGTTGAAGTGTACATATGATAAAAATTACAGACCTCTACATGCTTTGTAAGTAGGAAAACCTGCAAAATCGGCAGTGTATCAAATACTTGTTCTCCCCACTGTTTAAGTAATGAGCACTGGTCATGTCACACTGACTCCACAGTTATACTGCGCAAAACAATCATGATTCTCTATGCCAAGAACAGACCAAAGTGTTGTGACAAACAGCCACGTTCCCCTCGTCGTCTCCTGGATCATCTATAAGGCGATTTCAACGTGCAGAAAATCAACTGTTTGGAGAGGGGAGACTGTGAGACTGTGAGACAGACAGGGATTAGAATCGACGTCCGGATCAGAATGAGATGAACATTACATTCAGAGGCAGAGCCACACGGGTTTATCTGCCCTTTCACGACTGCTGTCATCATCTGAGAGTTCCCCTCAGCCCAGCCGCCTCGCGCCTCGCAGCCAAGATGACACGTTTTTTGTTCTGCCTTTCGGCCTCAAAAAGTTGCACTTCTGGAAAAAAGTCACCTTGCAAAACTTATTACAGTTGTTTGAACGAATGAACCAAAAAAAGTCTGGAGGTGCCTTAACCTATAGGTGAAAATCACAGAATCAAATACCTACATCGAAGGCAAAGAAATCAAGGTTCCTAAAGGGATATGAGAGTGAAATATTAGATTAGAGTACTCTGGGAAATGTCCTATGCAGCAAGCCTTTTGGAAATATCTGGTAGATTTTTTAATTGCAATTTTCTGAGTCCTTTATGCGATATAAACATATTGAATGATTATGTGCTAATTTTCAAGTTACAGTTGAAGTCAGAAGTTTACATACACCATAGCCAAATACATTTAAACTCAGTTTTTCACAATTCCAGACATTTAATCCTAGTAAGAATTCCCTGTCTTAGGTCAGTTAGGATCACCACTTTATTTTAAGAATGTGACATTTCAGAATAATAGTAGAGAGAATGATTTCTTTCAGCTTTTATTTCTTTCATCACATTTCCAGTGTGTCAGAAGTTTACATACACTCAATTAGTATTTGGTAGCATTGCCTTTAAATTGTTTAACTTGGGTCAAACGTTTCGGGTAGCCTTCCACAAGATTCCCACAATAAGTTGGGTGAATTTTGGCCCATTCCTCCTGACAGAGCTGGTGTAACTGAGTCAGGTTTGTAGGCCTCCTTGCTCGCACATGCTTTTTCAGTTCTGCCCACAAATTTGCTATAAGATTGAGGTCAGTGCTTTGTGATGGCCACTCCAATACCTTGACTTTGTTGTCCTTAAGCCATTTTGCCACAACTTTGTAAGTATGCTTGGGGTCATTGTCCATTTGGAAGACCCATTTGCGACCAAGCTTTAACTTCCTGACTGATGTCTTGAGATGTTGCTTCAATATATCCACATAATTTTCCATCCTCATGATGCCATCTATTTTGTGAAATGCACCAGTCCCTCCTGCAGCAAAGCACCCCCACAGCATGATGCTGCCACCCCGAGCTTCACGGTTGGGATGGTGTTCTTCGGCTTGCAAGTCATCCCCTTTTTCCTCCAAACATAAAGATGGTCATTATGGCCAAACAGTTATATTTTTGTTTCATCAGACCAGAGGACATTTCTCCAAAAAGTACGATCTTTGTCCCCATGTGCATTTGCAAACCGTAGTCTGGCTTTTTTATGGCGGTTTTGGAGCAGTGGCTTCTTCCTTGCTGAGCGGCCTTTCAGATTATGTCGATATAGGACTCGTTTTACTGTGGATATAGATACTTTTGTATCTGTTTCATCCAGCATCTTCACAAGGTCCTTTGCTGTTGTTCTGGGATTGATTTGCTCTTTTCGCACCAAAGTACGTTAATCTCTAGGAGACAGAACACGTCTCCTTCCTGAGCGGTATGACGGCTGCATGGTCCTATGGTGTTTATACTTGCGTACTATTCTTTGACAGATGAACATGGTACCTTCAGGCGTTTGGAAATTGCTCCCAAGGATGAACCAGACTTGTGGAGGTCTACCATTTTTTTCTGAGGTCTTGGCTGATTTCTTTTGATTTTCCCATGATGTCAAGCAAAGAGGCACTGAGTTTGAAGGTAGGCCTTGAAATACATCCACATGTACAGCTCCAATTGACTCAAATTATATCAATTAGCCTATCAGAAGCTTCTAAAGCCATGACATAATTTTCAGGAATTTTCCAAGCTGTTTAAAGGCACAGTCAACTTAATATACAGTGGGGAGAACAAGTATTTGATACACTGCTGAAAATCCAGAAAATCACATTGTATGATTTTTAAGTAATTAATTTGCATTTTATTGCATGACATAAGTATTTGATACATCAGAAAAGCAGAACTTAATATTTGGTAAAGAAACCTTTGTTTGCAATTACAGAGATCATACATTTGCTGTAGGTCTTGACCAGGTTTGCACACACTGCAGCAGGGATTTTGGCCCACTCCTCCATACAGACCTTCTCCAGATCCTTCAGGTTTCGGGGCTGTCGCTGGGCAATACGGACTTTCAGCTCCCTCCAAAGATTTTCTATTGGGTTCAGGTCTGGAGACTGGCTAGGCCACTCCAGGACCTTGAGATGCTTCTTACGGAGCCACTCCTTAGTTGCCCTGGCTGTGTGTTTCGGGTCGTTGTCATGCTGGAAGACCCAGCCACGACCCATCTTCAATGCTCTTACTGAGGGAAGGAGGTTGTTGGCCAAGATCTCCTGATACATGGCCCCATCCATCCTCCCCTCAATACGGTGCAGTCGTCCTGTCCCCTTTGCAGAAAAGCATCCCCAAATAATGATTATTCCACCTCAATGCTTCACAGTTGGGATGGTGTTCTTGGGGTTGTACTCATCCTTCTTCTTCCTCCAAACACGGTGAGTGGAGTTTAGACCAAAAAGCTCTATTTTTGTCTCATCAGACCACATGACCTTCTCCCATTCCTCCTCTGGATCATCCAGATGGTCATTGGCAAACTTCAGACGGGCCTGGACATGCGCTGGCTTGAGCAGGGGGACCTTGCGTGCGCTGCAGGATTTTAATCCATGACGGCGTAGTGTGTTACTAATGGTTTTCTTTGAGACTGTGGTCCCAGCTCTCTTCAGGTCATTGACCAGGTCCTGCCGTGTAGTTCTGGGCTGATCCCTCACCTTCCTCATGATCATTGATGCCCCACAAGGATGTCCTTACACAGCTCTCTGGTCTTGGCCATTGTGGAGAGGTTGGAGTCTGTTTGATTGAGTGTGTGGACAGGTGTCTTTTATACAGGTAACGAGTTCAAACAGGTGCAGTTAATACAGGTAATGAGTGGAGAACAGGAGGGCTTCTTAAAGAAAAACTAACAGGTCTGTGAGAGCCGGAATTCTTACTGGTTGGTAGGTGATCAAATACTTATGTCATGCAATAAAATGCAAATTAATTACTTAAAAATCATACAATGTGATTTTCTGGATTTTTGTTTTAGATTCCGTCTCTCACATTTGAAGTGTACATATGATAAAACATTACAGACCTCTACATGCTTTGTAAGTAGGAAAACCTGCAAAATCGGCAGTGTATCAAATACTTGTTCTCCCCACTGTTTGTAAACATCTGACCCACTGGAATTGTGATACAGTGAATTATAAGTGAAATAATCTGTCTGTAAACAATTGTTGGAAAAATTATTTGAGTCATGCAGAAAGTAGATGTCCTAACCGACTTGCCAAAACTATAGTTTGTTAACAAGACATTTGTAGCGTGGTTGAAAAACGAGTTTTAATGACTCCAACCTAAGTGTATGTAAACTTCCGACTTCAACTGTACATATAGCTACATATCTCAAGTCAGAAAGTTTGAATGGAGATTTTAATTGGAGAAAAAACATGTGTGTCCCAGGCTTCATTCAAAGGTCCCTAATTCCTTAGTAGACAGCCATCTACATTTATTTGTGATGCAAGGAAAGTCATCTTCATTTTTAAGGGTTTTATGCCCTGATATCGGTGGCTTCACATATGTAGCCTACAATGTCATTTTGGAACTGGGCTGTTATGTCTAAAGGTCTCAGTGAAGGATTGAAGTGGACTTCAGATAGACGGCCTGGCCTCTATACATGTGCCATGTAGTTCACAAACACACATTTGGCGTTAACATTTATGTTGTTGCTCGTTGTGTGAGATCTGTAACATTAAAACATGGCTCTATTTCAACGTATCATATCTTATCCCAGCCCCATGGACAGTGTTTGTAGAGTAGGGTAAGGAAGTGGATACCCCCCTGTGAGGCTTGGCATGCTGTACTACTGCTACTGATCCACGGTGGTGGCTGTGGCTGTGGCTGTGTAGGCTTCTCCCATGGTACTAGACACGTTATGAGACGTGATTAGAGTATCTATGTCTGTGTCTGAGGGGACAACAGATGGAGCGACAGGACGTTGTGGAGGGGCGATGGTAATTAGGGGGAGAAAGGAGAGAGAACGGTAGCTTCAGAGCCACTGAGTTCAGTGAAGTCTTAAACAACACTACCCGAGTGGCACGGGGGCTTGTGTTGCCCTTTGGCCACTCAACATGCCACTGTTACACTCTGCTAGACTATTTTCACATTACATGTCTTTTCCCCTACTTTTTTAATGTGTGTTAATATATATTCTCTTTTGTATGTTACAAATCACTGTTATTATGTAATATAACAGCACTGGAACAGAGAAGTTAGAGCTTGGGTGCAAGGGTATCTCAGTAAAAGCATATCCCTCTGAAGAAACAACATTGTATAAAGAACACACGTACTGTATGCCCTGACCTAAAGACTGAAGCAGAAGGAATGACAATTGATAGTCTTGAGGGCCACATACACTTCACTCTCAACTAAATTAATCCAACTATTTTAAATGTTATATTACACACCTTTCATGTAACACACTCAAAAGGCTGGTCTTGACTCTTCATTTCCTCCTTGCACACACAGGCTAAAGAGTTGGTTAATTTCTCCATAGGATTAATTACTTTGTCATCCGTCAATCTGTGGGACCATGAAATAGCCACAGAGCCACTGAGCGAGCTGCCTGCAGGTTGCTGGTGAAATTATAGCATTGGAATCCCCATGGGGCGCATATTAATGAGTCTACACCGACGTGTTAACAATTCACATTAAAATGTAATGCATTCTTTAATTAATTAAGCTCTCATTTATAAACATCCAACACTTCCCACTCACTCCAAATTTGACCTAACAATAGAGTATTCATGTTTTATGTTAGAGGCATAACATATTTAAACGTCATTAATACATGGACACCAAGATAAACATATTTTTTTAAATTCTATTAGCAGTATTAGGTGATTTCTTTAAAAAAAGAGGGTTCCCCCATTTTAGACCAAATAATAATTACACATTCATTTAACGTTTTGGCCGGCATGGTCATGGTAACATTTTAGTTAAATTGGTGCAGAAGTGCTTGTATATCAAAGAGAACGTTTTACATTTTAGCCATGAACTTCTTAATTTGAGACTTACAAAGGCAATAATGTACAACTCTCAAACAAATGTGGGACGTCCTATTAACTCAAGGTATGATTTCATGATATAGCCAGGTTAGAAACCATACAATACTGGCCTACTCCATAACATCCTAGAGGCGGTCACTCAAACATTTTCAAGAGGGTCAGCATCTTTGCATTCCAGAGTCCACATTAGTCTCAGATTGATCTTGGGGGTAATGTTTAATTATCAGTGGTACCCAGACAGGAGCAAGAGCAGACAGCCAAAAGCACAGTGGGAGTTTTAGAGAACGGGTAATCTCCAAGGTGTGTTAGCCATGTTCAGAGGAATGGGAAATCAAACGACCCAACGTACTGGAGAATATTTTAGGGTTTTACTGGAAATTATTTACAAAACACATAATGTTAACATTTTGATAAGACATTCTCTATGATGATGTTCCAGTTTTAGTTAAAGGACCAGGCCTTTACTGGGGGATAACATGATATAGGCTAGATTTGGTCCTTTCCAGTTTGGCTTTAATCTCTCAAAGACATGTTTCTCTGGAGGTTAAACCCTATTCTGTATCCATACATGTCCATATCATATCCATATGTCAAACAGGCTCCGTTTTCTGCCACTATAAAATTCTAGCCACTTGCAGTATTGACTGATGGATTTGATGTAATTCAGAGCAAAGATGAAAGAATGTCTAACACAACAAATTATGTATAAAAAAAATAACATACAACAATGTTGATTTGATAAGGATGTTTATATCTTCAAAAGGATGAACACAGAGTTGGGAATTACCACATCACATGCTCTGTTTGACTGCTCAGCGCTGAGGCAAAATGTCTTCCTACCCATAATCACTTTGTTGTTAACGACGTCTGAGACATGCAGTGTCACCCCTGCCATTTAATCAAACAAACCTCATTTGGGTCAGCCATTTTGGCTCCAGGTGAACATCTCAAACTCATTATTATGGTCCTTAAAGCCCCACCCCTGTCCCCTACCAGAACCACAATGGACGCTGGTCACCGGAGGAGCTGGTGAGAGAAGCAGGAACAGCTGTTCGTCATCTGTCTTGTCTTGTCACTGCCTGTCTCACTAGCCTTCTCATCTCATGTTGGGGTTTTTTCTAAAGTTTTTGGTTGTGAATTTCACCATCCATGATGCACATCAGAAATCACTGAGACTTTGTGTTTGTGATTTCCCTTCCAAGCCTCTCTCTCTCTGCCTGTGGGATCCGCTGCAGTCCTTGGGCTTTTCATCAGCTGCCATTTTCGACGGCATGCAGTAATTTCATGGCTCATTGCAAGCACTGAAAACCTTTGAAACTGCAAATGTTAACTTTGCCTGGCCCGGAGCCATTTAGGAAGCGATTAATTTAGCAAACAGAAGTGAGCCACTTTCTCCTCCTAGCCTTCGCATAATTTTTGGTCTTCTATCGGTATTCGAGTTAGAGTGAGCAATGTAATGATGATTTCTGTAATTGTGGTGGTGTGAAAACGCTTCCTACCTCGACTGCCCTATCTAACTCCATCTCTCCTGACTGAGCCTCGTCTGCTTCCTCGTACAGTGAGAGCACGTACTGGAGCAGATTGAGAAGAGGAGGAATCACTTACAACAGGCTTGACCTTATTTCTTGTAGCAAGTTGTTAAAGCATCTAAAGGAACATGTTTGTTTATTATGAGTTCAGACTCTCCCTGCTGTGTGATTCTCAAATTTCACATTTGTAATGTATGTGCTATGATACTACAGTACTGTATAATTCCTCTGTCATACATTGAATACAGAAGATTTTTGGGTTACTCTTTATCGGAACTTTCATTAACAAGCCATTATAAATGCTTATACATGTTTATAAATAATTAAATATGTATTTATTAATGTGCTTATCAATGCATATTCATGTAAGTTATTCTAAAGAGTCACTTGTAAGACGCTGTGTTGTCTTTGGTGCTCTTAGAAAGTTCTTTATATTCTGTTGGGAGACTGTATGTGTGTGTGACCAGTCTTCCTGAGGGCTGTGTGTGTAATCAGTCAGTGGTTGTGTGAAGCTCTGTGCAGCTAGCCATGGTAGAGGCAGAAGGCTGTGGGTCGACCAGCCATCCCCTACAGCTGTCCCCCTGCGTTCTGGCACACAACAATACTGACTGAAACATGAAAACAAATTCTCCTGCCTCATAGCAATTAATTTCTCTTTGCCGGGGATACCTTCAGTTTTGACAACATAACATATAGCAGGTTGTGTACAGAAAATCTGGCGCTGCTCGGAACAAGAACAATAACCTACGAAAATCTTTTTTCCCCAAGAGTAATTTCTCACTCCTTGGGGAGCTGTAGTGATGCCTACATTTTACATCGTGGACATACCATTGTAACGTAAGAGTGGGGATTTCAAACTATTGTGAATATAGACGGTTCAAGTGAATGTGTTGTAATAGAATCCGTTGTGGAATTGAATACTTTTCTACATGGTAACAACACAGATACCGCAATATTCGATCAATTGTGTACTTTCAAAAACTAACAAGACCCACTCTAATGTAAAGTACTGTAAGGTCAAGAACTCTTGACAATTTCTGGGAAAGAAAAGGGAGAGAGAGAGAGAGAGAGAGAGAGAGAGAGAGAGAGAGAGAGAGAGATCTCACAGTAAGCAAAATGTTTAAATAGATCCATATTTCTATTCTGGTGTGTGTGTGTGTGTGTTTTGTGTGTGGGGGGGGGGGGGGGGGGGTGTGGGGGTGTGGGCGGTGCCGCGTGCTATGTTTAGGAAACAACTGCTTCCTTACCTGCATGCCTACAACCACATCTGTTTCCTGTTTTAACATGGCAACACTGCAATCTCCCTATGCCATTAATTGTATTGAAAGCCATTCACATAACCATGGCAGCAGTGTTCAAACGTTCCCCCCACCCTGCTTATCATAAAGGTCCCACATGTCCTAGCAATATCCCCAAAATAAAAATGATAAATCTCTCCTAATTACGTCCCTCGAACAATGTTGTTGGACAGCCAATGACATCAAATGAAATAGTGTTTTGATACTGCGAAAGTGGAGTCAAGGTCTTATATTTTCATTGCAGGTACATTGGACAGATAACTATGAGGAAGAGAACAGTAATTATATGGGGGAAATTACATCAGAAATTAAGGTAAATTGTGAAAGGGTTGGCTCTGTAAATGGGTTTGAGCCATGAATTAAAAAGGCCATTAACTGGGAAGAGGTAGGTGTTATCCTCACTGTGACCAAAACAAAACAAATGCACTAAATTGAAGGGGGGGTGGGGGGGTTGTATGTGTGTGTTGTGTGGGTGTGTTGTTTGTTGGGGTTGAGAGGCGTATTACCAGTGTATCCAATATAGCTTTTCAGTTTTGTGGTGTATTGTTGTCTATTGTTCCACAAATAAACATACATTAATATATTGAAAGATGGGTGTGACTTGACTGAATTGTTGTACCAATTTATTCTCCCCCCAACATACCTAAAAACATATGTTAGTTCAGTGTACATTAGGGTGGAAACTACTCTCTCTCAATATTAAAAAATCATGACGTTTCAGCCATCATCAGAAACATTGTAGTTCAGTGTACACCCATATTTTCTACACTTCTGTGGACACTGCCCTGTATCTCCCTGTGTGCCATGCCATGCACAGCATTCAAATTCAAAGAGCAGAAAATTGTCCTGCGAGCAAATTGTTGCTCAGTGACTCTATATCAAAGCCAAAGGATCTGAGTTTCATTCCACCACCACAGTTTTTATCAACCGCGTGTCTCATCTTTTCATTTTCAGCCCAGAGAAATGTACAGGTGTTGAGAGAGCTCCCCTGTCTGATAGAAGAGGAGACTGGGCCAACAAGGTGATCGGGCAAAATTTAGATGAAGTTTTCTTTTTTCATTTAATCAAAGTTGCTCCAGTCTGATGCCTTCTCCCTGGGCCAGATGTCAAATGTTTGTCTATTGATGTCAATGCAGAAGTAATCACAAAGTCAATCCATTCCACAGATGCCGGCTAGCTAGTTTCTGCACCGACCCGTTAGTCTCACCACTGCATCACATTCTTTGCTGAACACCTTTGAGGCATGTGAGATTATTTCTTCCATCTGAAAAAGTGTAACCTCTAGAAAAAAAGTCAATCACAGCATAAAGTAATTAAGCACATTATCAACGGTGAGGTTAATTAGAGGGCAAGCTAGACCAGTAGCATTGCAAACAGCAGCACACACACACACACACACACACACACACACACAGTATTTCCTTCTTTTTTTTTACATTAACCTACAGAAGCTGATTCTCACTGCTTGGATTCTGAAATTTATTAAACCAACTTTCAATCAAATTCAATTAATGAATACTCTATGTAGATCAAAGCTATTTCAATGTTTTGTCCTAACATTGCATGGCTCTGCTGCTGGCTCTATTTTGCTGAACCAGTCAAACAATTAATTGAATTGCATCAATTTAGACTACGACCCCATTGCAGGCAGAAGAGTGGCAAATTAAAGGTAGCATTTCCATAAGCACACATTAGGCTACCTGTGATTTGATGTATTGTATGCTGTTGTTTATAACATGAAAGAATAGCACTGTGCTGAAATATCATTACACAGTGGAGACAGCCTCTATCTCTGAAGCGCAGCCCAGTCTGAAATGGCACATGGAGTTGCATGGTTACAATAGCAAGAGTATTCCATAATTATTGACAACCAACATATACTCTCTCTCTCGTTTCAGAGTGATATGTCCCTCAAGCGCCACTCACAGTCAGCTATGTGAAGACGGCCGTATCTAGCAAACGTTTCTGGAACTAGTGGCTGAAGAGGTATACCATAGTAAAGGTATGTAACAGGGATTTCTTCTGTCTCCATGTTTGTTCCTCATATAGGCATCGAAATACTAATGTTAGTTGAGCTTTCTGTGCTTGACAAAGCTGTGGTACTTCTTTTGTTTAAAAACAAAAGCATAAGGAGTGCTCAGCCATGACAAAACAGCTGCTTGCTTGCATAAAACTTTAATGTAGGGATATAGACAGACAGCTCATATTCTCCCTCTCCCTCTCTCTCTCTCTCTCTCTCTCTCTCTCTCTCTCTCTCCTCTCTCTCTCTCCCCCTCTCTCTCTCTCTCTCTCTCCCTCTCTCTCCCCTCTTTTTTATCTTTAAATGGCATGAAGGTTGAGATGGCTGGAGTCCAAGATCATCACGCCCGAGACCACACAGATGAGGAGAGATAACAGTTGTCTCTCTGTGAGCCTCTCTCTCACACTGCCTGCCATGTTTCTATACAAGTAGCAGGAGCAGGGAGGGATGTGGTGGGGGGAAGCCACCTGCGGCCGTGACATCACCACTGTAGAGGCCAGGCCCAAAGGCTCCGTGGGCCCCCGCCTGCCTTATCACCTATCATGTATCACCTGCAGTTCAACGTCAAGCCCAAAGAGACAGATTTCATCTGTCATCTCTGAGAGGATCTCAATATAATTCACTCCAACCGATCTGACAACCATGCCAGCCGGGGGTGGAGAGAGGAGAGAAGGGATAGAGTTGCCAAACCTAATCTTTCAGATGACGAGGCCTTTTTCTGCTCAGTCATGTCCTTGTGTGCATTTGCAAAGGAGGGGATGAGATATCAGATCTGGCTGTTATTAGAAACAGCATCTTGGGTTAAGTGGGTCCTGTGGTTTCATTCCTGTTTAAATTGAATACATGAACAACTCAACTTACTGTTCTTTTTGTTTCAGGGTAATGCTATACTATTTCGCATGCTGAGGTATTTCAAGTATTCCAATAATTTCATGTAGTTGTTCAAGGACAGGGGAGGGGATGTGCCTTCAGAAAGTATTCATACCCCTTGACTTATTCATGTTATTTTGTTACAGCCTGAATTAAAATAGGTTAAATGAAAAAAAAATATCTCACCCATCTACACACAATACCCCATAATGACAAAGTGAAAACATGTTTTTAGAAAGTGTTGCACATTTATTGAAAATGAAATACAGAAATATCTAATTTACATACGTTTTCACACCCCTGAGTCAATACCTTGTAGAAGCACCTTTGGCAGCGATTACAGCTGTGTGTCTTTCTGGGTAAGTCACAGCCATTAAACTCTGTAACTGTTTTAAAGTCACCATGGCCTTACAGTGAAATCCCTGAGCGGTTTCCTTCCTCTCCAGCAACTGAGTTAGGAATTACGCCTGTATCTTTGTAGTGATTGGGTGTATTGATACACCATCCAAAGTGTAATTAATAACTTCACCATGCTCAAAGGGATGTCTACCAATAGGTGCCCTTCTTTGCGAGGCATTGGGCAACCTCCCTGGTCTTTGTGATTGAATCTGTGTTTGAAATTCACTGCTCGACTGAGGCACCTTACAGATAATTGTATGTGTGGGGTACAGAGACGAGGTAGTCATTCAAAAATCATGTTAAACACTATTATTGCAAGTCCATGCAACTTATTATGTGACTTGTTAAGCACATTTTTATTCCTGAACTTATTTAGGCTTGCCATAACAAAGGGGTTGAATACTTATTGACTCAAGACTTATTGACTCAAGCTTTTCATTTTTAAATAATTTGTACAAATTTAGAAAAACATAATTCCACTTTGACATGATGGGTTATTGTGTGTAGGCCACTGACAAAAAATCTTTGAAATTCAGGCTGTAACACAACAAATTGTGGATAAAGTCAAGGGTGTGAAGGCACTGTACATGTAGTAGGTATGTCAAGACAAAATCTCTTACAATTATCCATGATTATTTAATAAATCACTTCCATTGAAAATAAAGCCTAACTTATTTATTTGTTGTCACAAAACATATTGTTGGTGTAGATGTGTAGGAAATCCCTTAGCATTTTGAACACTTGCAAAAAGAAGTGGAGTGAAAACCCAATAAACGTCCATAAATGCCGTAAGCAAAACCATAAATGGTATCAAAAAGCATAACTTAATTAGAAAGACTAATCAATGTTAATGTCTTCATATTTAGTGAAGCAGGGTGGCATAATTAGGCTAGCGATTCCCGTCTCCACTCTTAGTACAGTCATGGCACTAACAAGGCTTGATGTCTAGAATGGCCGCCCACATAAAACTGCTAATTGCAGGTCTTGGCCCTCCAGCACACTCACTGTCATAAAGACAACAAGCGTTTTAGCGGTATGGCGTTAATAAATAATGACACTTTTACAACAGCAGTTTTTGGAGAACTCCCAAAAACCATACCAAGAGATGTTGGGAACTCGGCACACTTTCCTTTCAAATGACGATTTTCCTTGCATTTAAAGCCTGATGTGCAAATGTGTTTGGCTAATCAACAATATCTTACATAAAAGGTAATGTTACAAGATATTTACAGTATAAGACTACATTATAAAATAAAATAGCCTACCTGGCAAAGGGACCTAGTGCAGCACCTCTTTGACATTAGTAAATATCTGTTCATAATAACATGTTACTCTCTCTCACCTCTTCCATAATGAGAGGAGAAAGTTTATATGACAGGTGCATATACGATGAGCAGCAAAATGCGGTATAGAGGTAGCTGATGTGTTTGATCACTTTCCCCTCCTGGGGACCTGATCCATCAGCACTGTTCAAGGGTAACCAACCACTGTCTTATAACTATTATTATTCTTTCTTAATCGGTTTATAAATATTTATGAATCGCCAAAGCTACCCCCACCCGCCGTCTTGCAGCAGCTAGAATGGAAGCTCCACCTAAATACATTCCAGGGCTGAGCTGAGGCGGCCATGGGTTTGTAAGAGAGATAGTGTGGGCAGGAGATTTGTGACAGAGCAGAGCATGAAACCCATCAGTTGATGAGTGGAAATCCCTGCTTTCTAATTAATAGAGGTACACAGGCCAGGGGATAAGGAGGATCAGGGAAATGACATCAGGAAGAAGATACCATCACTCATTTCTGAGGCCCTTTGTCACACTTCAGAATCTGCTGTAATGAATCACTCAAGCATTCTGCAAGATACATTTAAATGGTTGGAGAAAATTCATTGTCCGTTGGAGAGCATTTCGATAAGAATCTTTTCTTCTCGCCTCTCTCTCTCTCTCTCCCTCTTCTTCGTCCTCTTCTTCTTTTTCTTCTTTGTCAAAGAAAAGGGGCCTCCTGATCAAAAAACGAAATCAAGACCAAAGCCAAGCAACAGGTGCACTCTCTGAAAAGCTGCTGCTGGAATCTGCAAGTGGACCTGAAAGCTTTTAAGGGGAGAGAAAGCAGATCTGAGATGTTTCAGGAGAAAGGGGAAGATTAACAGCCATAAGGTCAACAGGAAGTATCAAGGTCAGGGAGGGGAGGTGAAATACAGTACAATATAACACACATCATCTACCATTCTTCAAAGGTTGTAGGCTGCTTCTTCTCTCTGTGACTGCAGAGACTCAGACAGGCATAAGGTTGAGATGAGCTAGAAATGAGGACCTCCCTGTTTATTTAGCTGTTCTTTGAAATCTATGTGTTTGTGTTAATGTAAGGTTATTTTACAGTAGGTTAACCGCTGGTTAGTGTTGTTTGTCATATTCCCATGTATTGTTTCTGAGATCATACAAACTACAATTGTTTCTTTGATCAGTGAAACCAGTGAGGGGTATGTTGTTATGAATGTGGACAGTACGGTTGCATGTAGGGAAGAGATCTCTGTGTTGTGTAGAATATTGTGATTTCTGTTAACAAGAAGACTGTTGATGATGCTTAGATTTCTTTTCTAAATGTTTTCTATGTGCTACTTACTAATAAAAATGTACTGCACAGCCTATTGAACTGTTGAGGTGTTTTAGCAGAAGGGCACTATGCAAGGGTTATAGGGCTCTATGTGTGTGCCATTCAGCATAAGAAATGCACCTGTGATGCATTGTACATAGTGGGTCATAGAAAATGTCACCAAAATATCTTACTTTACTGTTTCAGTTGATATAATTGAGTCATTTCTTGTTATAACTTGGACCATGGAAAATGTAACTGGACAACAACCTCTTCCCCCTTCAAGAGGTATTGTGTAAACTTGTAGTTTCAGGGCCTTTGAAGCAAATTAATATACCAGAATATACTTTTTCATACATGTCATAAGGAGGTGAAATGGGAATAAACAAAGCAATAGTAGCTGTTGCAATGTTCACAAAACTGGCAGTTAAAATGCAACAACTGTACTATATACTCAAATATCCTTTAGTCTTTCTGATGGTTAAATCTGAAGCTAAATTAAGTGGGAAAACAAAATGCTATATATCTGGCAGTATCATACATTCTCACAGGGGATTTACTAAGGCTGCCCATGGACATTACTACTCTAATTTGTTCAGTGCACACAAGCATATTGCAAAAACGGTTTATACTACAAGTAAATATCGTTTCTGTATTCTCTCCTCAGCCTGGTCTTTGTTTGCTGTGAAGAGATAAGTTTTTTGGCTGCTAAGTAGTTCCATCCAACCCTGGGGTACTACTGTATTCCCCAGTGAAACCAGATTTGTATACTTTTTTCCCTTCTTTCTTTTTATTTTATTTAGCTCAAGCCTTATATCCCAATGCAATTATTTAATATACACCCACTCATAGTCTGCATATGTTACTTTTTAATTACAGGAAAAATCTAACTTGTTAGATGATGGGCTGGAAGGTGCCATTGCATTGTTATTTTTTTTCATCCCTGTATTCTGATTATGTGGGCTGGGCTCCTTTGCTAAGCGATGATAAGCAGAATTTCCATGTTCTCTGCATAATTAATCCATCTTTGCCTCTCTTCATGCCAACTCTGCCGTTATCGCCTGCACATGCCTGAATTGCAAAAGAATCCTCTCTTCAATTGGAAGTTATTGATATTCCAAAAAAAAGAAGGAAATCCTTAAATTTAAGCCACAGATTGTTAAATGGATTAATTTCGCGGCAATCGCAGGAATCTAATGTATGAAGACAGGCAAAGCAAATTGAAAGTGTCTCCTGTTTGTGGAGTTTTAGTCCCAAAATGATAGGGTTTATTGGTATGTTTTTTTCCCCATAGTCAAAAATTACCATTCATCTGCATCCTATAAAATACTTTTATATGGTTGAAAATTCAGAGGAATTTCTTTCAATGCCTGTCGTTTGGCTGGATGATAACAACTTCAGCTTCCACACATCTGGACGCTTTTGATACTGGCTGAAAGGAATGTCTGAATATTTAATATTTTTATCTGTTTTCATCGATGGTTTCACCATTAAGGATGGCTCGGCTATTTTGCATGGAGCCTGGCAGATGTAGATTTATTTTCTGAGCTGTCTACGCTCTGCCTTTCCCTGAATATATTGATGCATTTTCCCATTTTGCTGTGCACTGGTGCCTCTGCATATGTAATAAACTAGCACACACACTGTTATAAAATCAACCAACTGACAGTGGCATCATTCTGGTTTTTAGAAGCAGCTCTGTTATTGCCATTTCACAGGTTTCAAAAACAAATTAAACACATAAAAACATTTAAGATGTATATTATTAGTAATAATCATTTCATATGTGTAGGAGTTACAGTACTTATTGAAAATATAGACTAAAACCAACTTTAGCATTGACTTTGTAATGTAATAATTATAGATAGATCAACTCATTATTCAGTATATTTTCTTGGCAGTAGTTCCAGTTAAGATGTTGCCTCAATTGGATACAGCTGTAATTCCGGGGAATTCATCTGACAGAATAGAGAGTAGGGACACTACAGTAGCTATGCATTTAGCATCCAAATGTTATGCCAATAGTTTTCCCTATTGCAGCCTGGCATGGCGTTTCCCTCTGATGCTGATAATAGGATTCCTATAAAGACACACTCCTGAAACAAACCTCTGAATGTTGTGTACATGAGCTACTGAATAGTGGTGTGTCCAACATGGATACAATTAAAGGTTTTATAATGTGAGGACAAAACCCCAAAATATGACTCTTTAAGTTATTGAATGAGGTTTAATCCTAATGGATACCTCTTCCAAAATAAAGCCTTCAAAACTATTTCAAGACAACAGCATGACACTTTGATTAATAAAACATGTACCCTACCCCTTTTAAAGGAAACAGGCAATGGGCAAGTATATGCTTTTTGTATATGAATAGATATACAGTGCCTTCAGAAAATATTCCTACCCCTCGACTTATTCCACATTGTGAATAAGTTGTGTTACAGCCTGAATTCAAAATATATTAAATAAATAAAAATTACTCACCCATCTACACACAATACCCCGTAATGACAAAGTGAAAACTTGTTTTTATAAATTCTTGCAAATCTATTGAAAATGCAATTTATAAATATCTCATTTACATAAGTATTCACACCCCTGAGTCAATACATGATCCTTTGGCAGTGATTACAGAGTCTTTCTGGGTAAGTCTCTAAGAGCTTTGCACACCTGGATTGTACAATATTTACATTATAAAATTCTTCAAGCTCTGTCAAAGTTGGTAGTTGATCATTGCTAGACAGCCATTTTCAAGTCTTGCCACAGATTTTCAAGTAGATTTAAATCAAAAGTGGAACTTGGCCACTCAGGAACATTCACTGACTTCTTGGTAAGCAACTCCAGTGTAGATTTGGCCTTGTGTTTTGATTATTGTCCTGCTGAAAGGTGAATTTGTCTCCCAGTGTATGTTGGAAAGCAGACTGAACCAGGTTTTCCTCTAGGATTTTGCCTGTGCTTAGCTGCATTCCATTTATTTGTTATCCTGATTAACTCCCCAGTCCTTAACGATTACAAGCATACCCATAACATAATGCAGCTACCACTATGCTTGAAAATATAAATAGTGGTACTCAGTAATCTGTTGTATTGGATTTGCCTCAAACATAACACCTTGTACTCAGGACTAAAGGTTAATTGCTTTGCCAATTTTTTTGGAAATATTACTTTAGTGCCTTGTTGCAAACAGGATGCATGTTTTGCAATATTTTTATTCTGTACATGCTTCCTTTTTTTCACTCTGACTAATAGGTTAGTATTGTGGAGTAACTACATTGTTGTTGAGCCAGCTTCAGTTTTTTCCTATCACAGCCATTAAACTCTGTAACTGTTTTAAAGTCACCATTGGCCTCATGGTGAAATCCCTGGGCGGTTTCCTTCCTCTCCGGCAACTGAGTTAGGAAGGACGCCTGTATCATTGTAGTGACTGGGTGTATTGATACACCATCCAAAAGGATATTCAATGTCTGCTTTTTTTATTTATACCCATCTACCAATATGTGCCCTTCTTTGCAATGCATTGTAAAACCTCCCTGGTCTTTGTGATTGAATCTGTGTGTGAAATTCACTGCTCGACTGAGGGACCTTACAGATAATTGTATGTGTGGGGTACAGAGATGAGGTAGTCGCTCAAAAATCATGTTAAACACTATTATTGCACACAGAGTGAGTCCATGTAACTTATTATGTGACTTTTTAAGCAGATTTGTACTCCTGAACTTATTCAGGCTTGCCATAACAAAGGGGTTGAATACTTATTGACTCAAGACATTTCAGCTTTTCATTTAATTTGTAACATTTTCAAAAAAAACATAATTCCACTTTGACATTATGGGGTATTGTGTGTAGGCCAGTGACCAAAAAATCTAAATTTAATCAAATTTAAATTCAGGCTGTAACACAACAAAATGTGGAAAGAGTCAAGGGGTGTGAATACTTTCTTAAGGCACTGTAAATGAAAGGGGGAAATCACTATAATTGTGAAAACACTGACCGAGGCAAACTCCTGTTGAATTGTACCAGAGGATAAAATCAGGATAATCTCATAGCCTAGAACCAAATCACATCTTAGCTAGCTAGCTACTATGATTAACATTTACGTTAACAGTCTGTCACAATATACTAATGACAGGAGATCATAGGGACTAGCTATTTCAACTATTTTGATTATGTATTTTACATTCTGCAATTTCCCACACACAACATATGACATTGACTTCTCTTTACACCAAAATATCACTATTGCAAAGTAAAGATACTTTAGGTCTACAAGATACTTTAATGATTCTTTCTACATTTAAACATTAGAGTCTTTAAAAGGATGTAAGTCATGTAAATCCCAAATGATGTCACAATCTCCGACTTTTGACCATTTAAAAAGACATCCAGATTACCAATAAGAAAATGCTAAGGGACAGCACTGTCCCATGTCGCTCTTTTCCTCCTTTATAACAACAACAAGGTTTTATTTCCAGATTTACACATCACTCCCGATGGGAGTGGCATAGTGTGTTCATCTGGCCCCCTCTCTTTCCTTTCATCACTTCCCTAAACCCCATTTTAGCCTAATCTTTAAAATGCTTTGGGGTTGTGTGGCATTTAGATTTTTTTAGTCCATCTTTTTTATGTTGTTGTTGTGTTTTGTTGTCACAACCAAGTGATAATCATAAGAGCCCGTCGTTGAGTATCTTCCCTAGTAAACAGACAGTACCTGGATGTGGGTGCAGAGCAGAGCAGAGGAAGGAGGGAGTGGTGTATCTCTGGGGAGAGAGAGAGAGAGACAGATCTGGCTGTTGTGTTGTGTACTTCTCCAAGGCCCGAGGTGCTGTTGGCAGTGGGGACAGTGGAGTGGGCACACTCTCAGACATCTGTTTGCACGCTGCTGCTGGAACTGCTGGCTGGGGGGAGCACTCAGCCGGCACAACAACCACCTCCACCAGCACCTACCCTACCTTCGGTTGAAAATTGACTCTTGCAGAAATTGACATATTGATAGGGCATATACCTCATTGTGTGGTTTTAAATGACAATAGTGCTTGTTGTTGAGAGTAGAATGTAGTGTCCAAGATGCTATATGACAAGATTAAGAAAATGTTTAACGTATGATGTGACAAAATTTACCACAACTGGCCACGTAGATAAGTTGTCAGACTTATTTCAGAGGGCATTTGGATTTGTGAGAAACATTAATATAATAAATCTATAACCTCTTGAACTTTGGTACCGTACCTGATATTTTCACCAAAAAAGTAATTGCGTTCTTATCTGAGGCCAGAAGGACAGGCGTGGTTGGCACTGAAACTGCCCAAGCCTCCAGCTGTCTCCACTACCTACACACGCGTACACACACACACACACACACACACACACACTTCACGCATGTACGCATCTACGCACACACTCACACTAACACACACACACACTCCCATGCACACTTCACTTTCTCTGGCCAATCCCCTAACTACCACAGCAGCAACCAACAGAAGATATGTCATACTCTACTTTCCTTTTCAGGCACAGTTAAAACATAGTTTGAATTTTCAGAAAATAAACGCAAGCAACCCACCCACCTGACACACCACCTTCTGTGCTGTGATTGTGAATGACGATACTCAAATGTGACTCGACAGTTCTAATCAAATGATTTAGCATTGCATCGTATCAACCCTCTCCCTGTAATCAGATTATGAGTGCACTGTACTGTGTCTCTGTACACTGTATACCTTCACCTATTAATATGATCAACCTTGTGTCATTGATTTCCCCAGCGATGGAAACACTATCATGTTAATTATCACAACCATCTGGTCCAGACAGTGAAAAAGCTTCCTCTGCCTGTCTCTCACAGATTTGTAGCTGTCAGTCAGTCAACCCTCTGTCTTCAAACAAGTCACCAGGGCTTAGGAAGAGCAGAGCAGCAGAGACCACGAACGCTACTGTAGCTTCAGTCTCAGGGGATTTAGGAGTGGCGTTAGATTCATCTTCAGCTGGCAATTTGACTCTCCTTCTCTCACAATACTGTTGCTCGCATCTCCTATACCACAAATCACTATTGATTTTGGTGCTTGGTTGGTTCACACTGGAAACCCTTTTGCTGCATGGATATTTATTTTGTGGTGTTTTAAAAAATACAACCTAATTTCTTCACAGTATGTATTCCTTCAGTTAAATGTAATTGATTGTATTCAGTGAAGATTACGTTTTCAGTCGAATGAGACAATAACACGCTGGCATGCTGAATTTACCCTGACATACAAAATGATAACTTTATTGTGTTGTGTTGTAAATAACATGGTGATAATAAGAGGTATTACAGTTTTTTTCAATCGCTTTGTTGAAATTTTCACAAGTATGTGGTACATTTTCACAACGCTTAGTGCAAAACTCAAAACAGATCATCAAAATGGCAGTTGTTTCAAAACTATGGTTGCAAAGCTACCGGTAATTTACCAAAGTTACCGGAATCTTCAGTAATTTTGGTAATTAACAGGAAGTCTACGGCAATCTATCGTAACTTTGGTAATTTATACTTTAATAACTTCTTAAAAAATTACTCATGTAAAGTATTCATTTATTATATCTGTGTCCATATTGTCCGTGAGTTCCTAGTAGATAGACCATATGGTTCAAGAGAAAATAGACTAATTAATGAAAAAAGCATCTAATCAACAATGGCATTATTTTCAATTAACTCTGCAACTCTTCAAACTATTGACTTTTTTCACAACTGCCACCAGTTTGACACCCAAAACATGCAACCCTCATATCAAATCAAATCAAATCAAATCACATTTCATTTGCCACATCGCCGAATACAACAGGTGTAGGTAGACATTACCGTGAAATGCTTACTTACAGCCCTTAACCAACAATGCATTTATTTATTTTAAAAAAAAAGTAAAACAAAACAACAAAAAAAAGTGTTGAGAAAAAAAGAGAAGAAGTAAAATAAAATAACAGTAGGGAGGCTACATATTAAACACCAATGGTATTCACTAAATGTATGGTTTATATTTAGGATAATGTTTTACAGCTTTGTCATTAAAACATTTTTTATTTTAAAATCTTATTGAATTATTTCATATATTTTACCTGTGATAAGGGCGGCAGGTAGCCTAGAGGTTAAGAGTGTTGGGCCAGTAACTGAAAGGTCTCTCGTTCGAATCCCCGAGCCAACAAGGTGACAAATCTGCCATTGTGCCCTCGAGCAAGGCACTTAACCCTAATTGCTCCTGTAAATCGCTCTGGATAAGAGTGTCTGCTAAATGACTTAAATGTAAAATAAAGCCACACAAAGGGACCAGAGATTATAACAGACAATCCTGTGATAATCTGAAGTACCCAAAAGGGCCACTAGATTTGGTAGATTACATAAAATCCTTGAAAGATACCAACATTCTGGTAGTTTACTGGTAAAAAGTTTCCCTTTTCAAAACTCTTAGCACATTTTCAATTGACTAAGTACAACACACAAAATCATAGTCACTTTTTACCAAACTTAATCAGTGTTTCATCTAGAAATACATGTTTCACATTGCAACACATGTTCATATAAAGTAATTGCTTTTCACAATGCAATGCTCAATTACTTTTGATATGATTGTCTTCTCATTTGTTAAAATACATTTGACTTAATCCGACTGCCCTTAATTGATAATCACTTAACCTTTTGGTAAACCTATACATTTTAAACTGTTTTCTTTCTACCATAGATTTCGATAACTACATAATGAAAATGTATGTTTATAAAGTATAAACATATAAAGTATGATATATCTGTAATGTACAATTATGATGATGACTATTATGATTTTACTTCACAGTAAGTTTTAAACAATCTAATATTGACAAGATCAGAGATTTACTCTACCATGCAAATGAAAACAGCAGTAACTACACTTTGGTCAAAATTGAGTTAAGACTGAAATCAGGCTATTTAGTATCTGTTTTATCTTGTGACAAAGTGTCCTGGTTCAATTATCTTTCGTTTCAGAGAAAATGGAGTATCAAATTTGCAGTAACTACAAAATCCAAGTAAAAACCAAGGCAAACAGCAAGAAGTGAAAGTTACTGCACTCTGGCTTTGTTCCACCGTGTTTTGACTGCAGTTACTGCGGTTTGCCTTGGTATTCTATCGGGCTCCGAATTCAAGCCATCCCGATTATGACACAATCTCACAACACTATGAGACAGCCAAGAAAGTTGGATAAACACATTTAGATTTTAGATAGTGCACTTTGCTTTTGCTTTACCCAAATATTGTTTAAGGTCATGCAAAGGCAGAGTGCAGTATCAGCATTTTAGGGGTCATAGGTCAGATCAGTGGTCATGGTTTATATGTATAAAAATTACATTTTAGTCATTTAGCAGACACTCTTATCCAGAGCGACTTACAGTTAGTGAGTGCATACATTTTTCATACTGGCCCCCCGTGGGAAACGAACCCACAACCCTGGCGTTGCAAGCGCCATGCTCTACCAACTGAGCTACAGGGGACCTATCACAGATGGTAACTAGGCCTGTACCAAAACAGAGTTATAGTACTCTAATCCAGGACTCGGGCTTGGGACACCAGGGACTGGACTCTGCTACAAGGTTGAGTGACTACATCACTGCACTAAATTTTTGTCAAACAGTAGACCTGCCTGTAACATAAAAAACATGACATTTCAGATGTAAAATCCGTTGTTGACTGAGCTGATTTTCTCCTGTGTTTTTCAACAACCCAGACCCTTGAACCTTAACCCCTTCCCCAACCTTCTCCAGAAGCTGTTATATGCCCTTCATAATACAGTTTTTTTCATTCACTGGTGCAGTTTTTGTGGTATGTGGTACCTTACAGCACAAAAATCTAAACAGATCATCAAAATTGCTAATGTTTTAAAACTATAAGTACATTTTAAATTGACTAATTACAACAAACAAATTCACAGTCACTTGTTCCCTGCACCAAATCACTCTTTCAATTTGCTTACATATTCAATCTAAGTATCTGCTTTTTAAAATGTAATATTCACTTTACTTTTGATATGACTTTCTTGTTATTTGTTGACAATACAATTAACTATCACTTAATCAAACTGCAATGTAAATAGTCCATGTGGCCATTTGATTAATTGTTCAGCAGTCTTATGGCTTGGGGGTAGAAGCTGTTAAGGAGCCTTTTGGACCTAGACTTGGCGCTCTGGTACCGCTTGCCGTGCGGTAGCAGAGAGAACAGTCTATGACTAGGGTGACTGGAGTTTTTGACAATTTGTTTGGGCCTTCCTTCTATCAATTTGACATACATTTATGTTGGAAGGTAAAACCAAATCATATATGGATGTAGCTTTAAATACTTCATCATCATTCTCCATCAGCCAGTGTGCTTCAATAGGACAAAGAGTCACTATACGTGCTACCATTTGGAATGATAGTGTAGTGTACAATGCACTGCTGAAATACCTGGGTTATATATAACAGTATATTACACTCATTATCTGAATTTCATTGATACACTTTGAGCTGATGAATTTCAAGCAGAGAGACAGGCGATACTGTATCAGTTGACAAGTCACGTAAAAAAAGGAAGTGATCTTGTACAATGTTGCATGCTGCATTTTTACAGTAGCCAACTGCTTTACAATACCCCTATTTCTGATGATTGATCCTACATATATACTTTATAAGGATAATGAAACTGTAAGACTGACATATTTCTCAACATGCTCACAACCTGCCATTGGATTCAAATATATTTTTAAAAAATCTTCATGTCAAGTTATATTCAAATACTGTATGGAAAATGATATTTACCATCTGCTATTCTTTCTATTCAGCGTTCAAAAATACGTTTTGAAATGTGTATCTTGTATTTTTTTGCTATTGGATTACATGGTATTTCAAATGACTACATGGTGAGCCTATCATTATCTGATGTATTGGTGACTAAACAAAATCTTCTCATCATGGTATTTCACAGAAACTTTGATTTTGCATGAATGACTCAGGGGTGACAGATGTGTGAAACCCCAATAAATGCACAATCAAAGGTTCTGAACATAAGATAGGGGGCATTACAAGTGTTATCAGTTTAGAGTTTTGTACTTAAGAGTTTTTCAAAATATAACACTTACATCTGAAAAATGTGCCAAAGTGATTGAAAAACAAAAACCCTAAGATAATACATCAGTGCATTATCACTTATCTACCTACAACATATTTGGCTGGAGAACCAAAAAAAACTTTAAAGCCATTTTTCTCAGATTCACTGTTTGCCTTCAGTTCAGTTGGCTGCCCTGCCCTTGCCCTTAGTCTGCCTCTTGCTCTCCTATCGCCATGGGTACACCTTCCTGAAAACGATGGCACTATACTTTGGTTAAACCTGTTCTTTCTTAAAGATTACTGTAGATGCCCTTAAAGATTAGAATGTTCCAAAGTGGTTAGCCAAAAAGATGACAAGATAGTTGACACATTCATCATTCAGGGTTACTATCAAACAGATACTGTATGTCACATTTCTGTTTCGTCCATAACTTGTTTTCTGCTTGTAGCAGGGCGTATTTACATTAATATTTTTCTATAACTATAAGTCACATCCCACTGGGCACAAACTGGTTGAATCAACGTTGTTTCAATGTAATTTGGAAACTATTGTGACGTGGAATCTACGTGGAAAATACATTGGATTTGAACAAAGTCATCAACGTTGTTTTGAGGGTGAAATTTCAACCACAGGATTATGTCATCATGGTAACCACATTTCCACATTGACAAACCTTGCATAAAATATGTTGAATTTGTACCTTTAAAACAATGTCAGATATTGCAACGTTATATCCACTATCAGAAAAATATATATTAGGCTTGGCAGCGTCTCCTACTGGAGAATCTACAGCTACCCTTTGGTCTCCCATCCAAAGTTTGAACCAAGCCCAATTTAGCTATGATATTTGTCACTGACTATTGCCAATGTGCTATCGTGAGAATGAGCATGATTGTTGAGAGATCTCCACTTAAAAACTAAATACTGTAGATTCACTGTTGTTATCGAAGTCATTCCAAAGGGTAGGTTTAATAGAGCAAATGAAATGTGACCATACTTTATTGATCATCAATTATGTTAATTAGGCCTATATAGCATTTTCAAAGTCATCAATAGCTATTGTTCGAATTCAACCCAGAATTCCACTACAAATAGACAATACAATAGGCCTAGGATTTCAAGCTCTGGTTGATTTAAAATGTAATGATAATTAGTGATATTGAATTGTGTGCCAACGCAACCAAATATCAACATTTGAAGGAGATGTATATTTTGCTTGGATAGTTCCATCTGTGCCTACAAATAAACAATTATATGTTGGATTCACATCTCCATCTCAACCAAAAAATCTAAGTGAAAGAATAGGACTAAATCAAATCAAACTTTATTTAAAGTGCATTTAAAGTTTGATTTGATTCAGTCTAATTTGTAATTTGATACAGTGTAATTTACAGTACTGTGGGAAATTACATTCAGAGGGCAATTTTGAAACATGTATCTTGCACTTTTAGCTAAACCTGGAACATGACAAGAACTGTCTGTCACCAGGAGAGGAGCAAGCAAGTTCAATGTTGGTCACTGGGATATGGAAAGTGAAGGCAGCGGCAGGGGCCAACTGAAATAAAGAAGATAAATGCTTCCATCCTTAAAGGGATACATCGGGATTTTGGCAATGAAGCCCTTGACCTACTCCCCCAGAGTCAGATTAACTTATGGTAACCATTTGTTTGTCTCTGCACCCAGTATGGAGGAAGTTGGAGTCATTGCGCTAACGTTAGTTAGCATTGGCTCGCGAAACTACCTCCAACTTCCTGCATACTGGATGCAGAGACATACAAATGGTATCCATAAGTTCATCTGACTCTGGGGAAGTAGATCAAGAGCTTCATTGCCAAAATCCTGAAGTATCCCTTTAGGATGCAGCATAGTTGACTAGTTAACCCTTTCAATTATACCTAGTCTCAGACCCCCATTCCAAAGTCCTGGATTGGGTCATTTCACAGGTGACTTGCTTACCTTACTTGACAGTTCAACTGAATAATTGAAGAAGTCGATTTCTAGTTTCTGTGAATGTTTAAGAAATGCTACTTAAAGTCAGAGTAATACCAATAAAGGGGATAAAAAAGTTAATGTCAAAAAATGTACTCAAGGTGGTAGGCTGCAGCAGCAGTATTACCGGAGGGAAAATTTGGAATTCAACGCATTTTACATTGTAAAGTAGGTCTACTATGCAATTTTAATAAACCAACAAATATGAAATGTACTTTTCTTTTCCTACAATGCAATGATTTGAAGCTTCTATGGTGTCATATTCTGATAGTCAGGATTGGCCAGAGTCCAGAACAAAGTAAGGTGTGCATGTGTAGCCTCGCAAGCCGCCTGATCTCGCGAGCTTACATGAGTGTTCGCTGCACGGATAGCACCGACGTAATCAGTCTGGTAATTACAAGGCTAGCATGTGTGTGTGTGTGTGTTTGTGTGTGTGTTTGTGTGTGTGCAGAGAGGGAGAGCTTCTGTCTGTGTGTGCAACATTTTACAGCTGTTTATGTTTACTCTAGGCCTATGAAATGATCAGTTGGGTTTTCATAAATGAACAAATAAAATATCCTTCAGATAACTTAAAATATTCATACTAATCTAGTAGTGTCTAATTATTTTATCTAAAAACTAAAAGGGACATTTTGACATGGTTTCAAGTTTGACATGGTGGGAATCAGAATGAGCCGACTGAAACGCCCATCCAAAACCCGAGCCAAATATTGGTGGTTCAAAATGTGTTGAGTATCATTTGGCTAACCCCACAAAATGTGACATTCCACTAGTAGTTAACAATTAAGAAATCACTACTTGGGTAGCACACTCTAAAAGTCAAGTTTAAGAGCGGTGGCTACGGTACCCGTGGAGGCACAAACCTTATCTTCAAACAAAAGCGCGAAACGCTTTCACCTCCCCAGTCAGTCCGTGCGGATCGCAACTCAGTGCAGCCTCATCTCGGAGAACGCCATTGAGAAAGAGTGAGTGAAAGAGAGAGAGAGAGCTAGAGAGAAATAGAGCAGAGCAGGGAAGAGCAGAGCAGGGGAAGAGAAAGGAAAGAGACAGAGCTACATACTCTGTGAAAAAAGTGTCCATAATTCGTCACCCTTTCTTTCTCAATTTCCATCACAAACCCTACCGGCGCTTGGATGAACCAAAACCTATCGATCAGTCAGTGCTACACCTGGATCTCCTGACCAGCTCCGAGCAGGCATGTCCCGAAGGAAGCAGAGCAACCCCAGGCAAATTAAACGTAAGTTTTACAGCCTCGCTGTCCTTCTGTTATCTACCAAAGCTTGTTGGAGTAGTTAAATTAGGTTAGTGAGGGACTAGTTACTTCGGCACCGATGTCAATTGCCAATCCCAGACTTAATTGATACTGTTGATGTAGTTTCGTTCATTGATAAATTAGTTATGGTTTTGATCAATCATATGAGAAAGGTGTTCCCTCTTCTGATTTTTCAAATTATGTGTTTACAAATATAGGAGCGAGACTATGTTATTTTAAAGTTTGCTTGGTGTTTGCTAGTAAGTGGATAGGTTACTTTATAATATTTGACATTATTTATGTGAAGCAAATCAGGATATCTTTTTATTCTTGTGATATATTATAATGTGATAATATTGTTGTGAAAATAAATATGATCTACAGACATTAAACACCTAAAGCTAAAGAGTACATATCCTTTGCAAACTGTATTTTTGGAATTCTGTTTCCAATGAAACCAAATGAAGTATTATATCTTAAACCTAAGCCAATAAAGCCATTATGTAGTAATACTAATGAAGGAAATATGTCAGATGTACCGAATAGCCTACACCAAATGGGTAATGTCCCCCTTCACACACACACACACACACACACACACACACACACACACACACACACACACACTCTGTATAAATAAATTAAACCTAAATTAAAACTTTACAACAATAGCATGAACCCAGATATAGGTTGTGATTGTGTCACTGTATAAATATATAATTGGTTATACACAATTATAACTGGACAGGTTATATACATTGAGAAATACCGAAAAGTGTTAATAACTACAAGTTATATGTCAAATACAATGGACAGTGTTTTTGATAGTACTACATGTACTTGTTGCTGTGCTTCATCCCCCATTTCAACAAAGCATTGTGGCTCTGGATCTCTGATAATTCAAGGGTTATTTCAGTCACTTCAAATACCAACGCTTTGAGTGAAATACCAAGTGACATGAGACAGAATTGCTCTATATGGATTTTATTTCCTGTGATTTTAAACAAACTGTGAAATGTGTATGTAATTACAAATGTGGAATTGAAATGGATGGCCTAGCAGGCTTCCCAGTGGAAGTGTGTCATACTCACGGTGGTCATAACAACGTTGCATTTTAGGTCTGCTCTTTAGAGTCTTCTCTTTAGAAACTTGAAAACAACGGTGACTTTTTATTGTGCCTTTATTAATTTTCTATTGGCAAAGATTCATCGTATTCATCATACATTTCTTGTTATAAGCAGTGTAGTGGATTGTGGTGTTAAGGAACACCTACTGTATAAACAGCGTTATGTGGTTATTCAATATTGGCCATGTCAGTTTAGCTGTGTGACTGTCTATGTCGTTATTCTATATTGGCCTTGTCATTTAGCTGTATGACTGTCTATGTGGTTATTCTATATTGGCCATGTCATTTAGCTCTATGACTGTCAATGTCGTTATTCTATATTGGCCATGTCATTTAGCTCTATGACTGTCTATGTGGTTATTCTATATTGTCCATGTCATTTAGCTGTATGACTGTCTATGTGGTTATTCTATATTGGCCATGTCATTTAGCTGTATGACTGTCTATGTGGTTATTCTATATTGGCCATGTCATTTAGCTGTATGACTGTCAATGTCGTTATTCTATATTGGCCATGTCATTTAGCTGTATGACTGTCAATGTCGTTATTCTATATTGGCCATGTCATTTAGCTGTATGACTGTCAATGTCGTTATTCTATATTGGCCATGTCATTTACGCTGGGCTGATTCACTGGGAAACCCTTGTCCTCAGACTTGCGTTTATTTGAAAGAGCAGGTAGGAGGAAGCTCCTTTGGGATGTCTTATTGTTGTCTGACTCATAGACACTCATGAGACAAAAAATAATAATACTGTCCACTCTCAAGTTATTTTAGACAACTCTAAAATATATGTTTTTTTCAATATATGAAATGTCTATTCCAGTAATAGTGTGATTGGTAATGTGGATACAGTAAGAGGGAGAAATAGGTACTTTATTTATACAGTGTGTGTGTGTGTGTGTGTGTGTGTGTGTGTGTGTAAATGATTATTTTATTTTTACATTTACATTTTAGTCATAGCAACGCTTCCAGTGCTTATTAGTGATCTTTTCATACTGCCCCCTGGAAACCTGAGGAATTTACTTAATAGTGGCTACGATTAGTCAGTAATTGATTGCACTGTACATGGCTGTCAACAAAATATCCGTATATATTCAATGAAGATTTTTCAACAGTTATGTTTTTTTATTTTTGCAGTATCAGCAAAATTTCAATACATTACTGCACATGTCTATATTTTCTAAAAGATCTTCAACCGCTTGTCACTCACCGTCACAGCTTGTATTGTGAACTTACAGTCTGAACATACAGTGGCTTGCGAAAGTATTCACCCCCCTTGGCATTTTTCCTATTTTGTTGCCTTACAACCTAAAATATATTTTTTGGGGGTTTGTATCATTTGATTTACACAACATGCCTACCACTTTGAAGATGGAAAATATTTTTTCTTGTGAAACAAACAAGAAATAAGACTAAAAAACAGAAAACTTGAGTGTGCATAACTATTCACCCCCCCAAAGTCAATACTTTGTAGAGCCACCTTTTGCAGCAATTACAGCTGCATGTCTCTTGGGGTATGTCTCTATAAGCTTGGCACAGCTAGCCACTGGGATTTTTGCCCTTTCTTCAAGGCAAAACTGCTCCAGCTCCTTCAAGTTGGATGGGTTCTGCTGGTGTACAGCAATCTTTAAGTCATACCACAGATTCTCAATTGGATTGAGGTCTGGGCTTTGACTAGGCCATTCCAAAACATTTAAATGTTTCCCCTTAAACCACTCGAGTGTTGCTTTAGCAGTATGCTTAGGGTCATTGTCCTGCTGGAAGGTGAACCTCCGTCCCAGTTTCAAATCTCTGGAAGACTGAAACAGGTTTCCATCAAGAATTGCCCTGTATTTAGTGCCATCCATCATTCCTTCAATTCTGACCAGTTTCCCAGTCCCTGCCGATGAAAAACTGGTGTTCTGGGGGTGATGAGGGATGGTGTTCTCGGGGTGATGAGAGGTGTTGGGTTTGCGCCAGACATAGCGTTTTCCTTGATGGCCAAAAAGCTCAATTTTAATCTCATCTGACCAGAGTGCCTTCTTCCATATGTTTGGGGAGTCTCCCACATGCCTTTTAGCGAACACCAAACGTGTTTGTTTATTTTTTTCTTTAAGCAATGGCTTTTTTTCTGGCCAGTCTTCCATAAAGGCCAGCTCTGTGGAGTGTACGGCTTAAAGGGGTCCTATGGACAGATACTCCAATCTTTGCAGCACCTTTAGGGTTATCTTTGGTGTCTTTGTTGCCTCTCTGATTAATACTCTCCTTGCCTGGTCCGTGAGTTTTGGTGGGCGGCCCTCTATTGGCAGGTTTGTGGTGGTGCCATATTCTTTCAATTTTTTAATAATGGATTTAATGGTGCTCCGTGGGATGTTCAAAGTTTCGGATATTTTTTTATAACCCAACTCTGATCTGTACCTCTCCACAACTCTGTCCCTGACTTGTTTGGAGAGCTTCTTGGTCTTCATGGTGTCACTTGCTTGGTGGTGCCCCTTGCTTAGTGGTGTTGCAGACTCTGGGGCCTTTCAGAACGGGTGTATATATACTGAGATCATGTGACACTTAGATTGCACACAGGTGGACTTTATTTAACTAATTATGTGACTTCTGAAGGTAATTGGTTGCACCAGATCTTATTTACGGGCTTCATCACAAAGGGGGTGAATACATATGCAAGCACCACTTTTCCGTTATTTAGTTTTTTGAATTTTTTGAAACAAGTTATTTTTTTTATTTCACTTCAACAATTTTGACTATTTTCGGACATTTTAGCATTTTAGTTGAAAGTCGGAATATTTTTTTCAGTACCTATAAATATATTTTCAAAGAACACTTAGAAAATGCAAACGCTCCAAGACCCTATTGATGTAGACCGAACTATTGAGATTGTGTTTGTTGTAATTTAATAATAATAAATAAATTATATTTTGCTGCTCAGAATAATTACAGTGTAATTGGTATGCATGTGTTGCTATTCATGATTCTTTTGAGCAGAGAAAGCACTGCTGATCTATGAGGAATACGCACAAACCTGTATACTATAGCCTAGCATGATGTGCTAAACCCACTTGTGTAAGAACCAATCACAAGGAGGATGCCTCTGAATTTTGTTGTGAGGCAAAGAGAATACTGCCTTGATATGAGCGTCCTCATATCCACTGTGACCCAGGCGTGTCTGAATTACTATGTCATGTGTAAGAGGTTGTTAATGAGGGGTGAGTAGTGAGGATACAGTGTTGAAAGAACTAGAGCCCTAGTTAGAAACAGAAAGGTCAGGGAAGCCTCGATGTGTCCTCCTACCCCTGGAACTAGGAGCTAAGGAAAGGCCGGAGGACCAGGAACCAGGCACTGCACAGAAAGTCAGTGCAGACAGTCATTCTAAAGGACAAAAAGGTTGTTGGGCGCAGTTTTCCCCCTATCCTGCATACATTGGGCCGTTATCTAAAATTGTGATTTATGCAGTATTTTAATATTTTGCTTATTCTTTCCCCTTGGGTGCTCTCTGAGCGGTGATAAAAAGGCGAAGCTGAAAGAGCACCATTAATTTGCTCCGATGACTGGGGAGATAAGGACAGATAATGGAAAAGATAAGAAGGGAAGATATACCATCAGAAACCCGATTATTACCATTAAAATTCCAACCCAGCAATCTGCAGCCGGCTGATAATTCCCTCTCCATTTCCACCACTTTGGATGATAAGGCAAAAAATAGTCACTCAGTGCTCCTTGATTAGGCTGCCTGGATATCCCGATAATACTGTGATAAATTATGTATTTCCCCCTTGTTTTTTTCCTCTGAAACGTTACATCTGATTTTTTTCTTCTATATTTCTAGGTCGTCCCTGTATCCCCCCTCCTCTCCTCTCTTCCTCTCTCAAGAAAGGGATAAAAACCCATACACTTTTATTGGAGTAAGAGTTTGATAGAAAGAGGAGATAGTGGAGGAGGTGTTTTGTATGGGAGCACATATCAATGTTATCAGCCCATCTCTGTGGGCCAGCTGCTAGCTGCTTGTTGTTTCTAGCCTTATCACCCCGTGCCAATATGCCAATAAATTGCCCAGATTGCCAGCTAGCCGCTCCAAAGCAGGTCAGCTAAATTTGACTGAAATGATGGAAATATGGCTCATGCTCAGCGGATTGTGATTAGAGGAGAATATGATGTGTGAATTCCTTCAAGGCTCCCTCCCTCCCCCTCTTACCTCTCTGTGGCTCCTAGTATTATGGTGTGGTGTGTCCATACCTCTCCTCCCACTGAGGGGTACATTTTGATTCTTAATAGGAAGGCAGAGATATGAACAGAGCTGAATGGAAACCGGCTCCCCTCAGAGTAATTTTTCTGTACAATTGCTCCCAAAGTTTGGTGGCGTGTAGATGAGCCAAGATGATGTGGGAGCCTCTTCCCCCAGTGTTGTTTATGGAGGAATCCTATTGGAGGGGTGTTGAGAGGGCCGTGCTTAAGACATCCGATGTCAGATGTGCTTATTAAATTGACTTAGTACTCTTCCCTGGCCTAACTGTTGTATTCACTACAGTACATGGTGCTGCCTGTGACTTCATGAATTCCTGTTGTAGCGTTAGCTAGCCCTTTACCAGATACAGGACTGCTCCTCTCTGCTGTTAAATCATTCAGTTGAGTCCAGCACAGAAATGCCACTAGACTGTGATGGGTATGTATATGTTCATTCTAGAAGGATTACTACTAGATTATATTTAAGGGTGTAGATCTTTTTGACTGCTTAGAAAGACTTGATGTTACATCAGCATACAGTTGATCATATCAGGTGACATTTATACATTTATATCGTTGAGCAGTATTTATCAGAGGCAACTTACAGTGGTTTGTATGGGATAAGGGGTAGTGTTTACTGAATTGGTTGCCAACATTATGTGTGTGTGTGTGTGTGTGTGTGTGTGAGAGAATGAGTGAGTGTGTGTGTGTGTGTGCTTGTCTGTGCATGCATACGTGTGTGTGAGTGTGTAAGGTGTATGTGTTTGAGTGTGTGTGTTTTCCGTACGTGAGTGTGTGTGAGACTGGTGATTGTGGTCAACTTTAGCCTTGTGCTCTGTCATGAAAGGTCATCTGCCTACTAGAAGTGTTGTCTTCTATCTGACCTCTTTGTCACAGCTGAATCAACTTGTAAACCAACTCAAGCAGTCTGATGTTTCGGGGGGATCATCATATCTGTGTTTGGATGCCAGCCTCTCATATTTAAGGGTTTATTTTTCATTCGCCTGACAATCAGGCTGCCTCTCTTGTGCTCCTCATAGATTTCTGTCATATGAAGAATGGTTGTTGAATGCCAACTTTCCCTCAAACATCTGTTCCCTGCCAATAACAGCTTGTGTAGTGTTGCTGCCTCGTCGTTTTAGCTGAAGGATCCCGGTTCGCCTTCACTCTCTTTCTCAAGTACTGATGTTGCACCACCAATATATGCAAATAGCATGCTGTCTCCAGTCTTCACATGATTTCTGGCTATTTCATTTAACATTTATACGTTCAAGTATTGTTGTTGCGATTGTATGTCACATTGACATTAAGCGGCAGTTTTATAGGCCACATTTCTGATATAACATTACTAACTATGAAACGGAATGTAGAGTGTGGATGTGATATGTGTTTCCTTTGTTGAAAACACTGCCAGCTGAAGTGGTGGCTGAGCTGAAGTTGGCATGGCTGGTGAGTGTGTGTGTGTGTGTGTGTGTGTGTGTGTGTGTGTGTGTGTGTGTGTGTGTGTGTGTGTGTGTGTGTGTATGTGTTACAGTGGTGCTGCAGTGCAGCTTGAACAGCACAGTGAGATGTGGGCATTGGTCGCTGGGTCGCTGGTTTCAAAAGGTGGAGGTCATTTCCTGGCACTGTTTCCTCTTTGTTTTCCACTTTCCTGTAATTCCACCACCATTATTCCAGTGACTATTCACTGTAGCAAGTCATTATCTGCTCTTTCATAGTTGTCAATGGATTATTCAACATGGATCGTTGTCCTAAAGTTGTTTTTCAGGATCTGATCACAACAATGTTGAACAGTTTTAGGGCTACTCTGCTGGCTACATAGATGGCTCAGTCACTTTCAAAGAATTTCTATTTTAGGTCCCTTTTCATTTGCATGCTGTTGTAAATATAAATAGAAGAATAGGTAATTGTGCCCCAACAAATCCTAATCATTTGTTCCTCAGTTTATTTAGATTTGATATCAATGATGCCTTTTGAGCCCCAGGTAACAATTGACTTTCAGCCGTTTGAGTTAATAGCCTTGTCTCTAGCTAGTACGGATCAATATGTGTATTAATTAATCACCGCTATCAGGAGCCGGATCTGGTTCCATTTGTTGTCACATCAGCATAACATCAATAGAGAAAGTGGACTCCCTGATCGTCATGGCAACTTCATCTCATAGGTCAAAGAGAGTTTATCTTATCTTGCTGCCGAGAGTGGCAAACTGCTTAGGAATCTAGTTTAGACTCTAAGATCATCCATTTAAGCTTTTTTTCTTGTTGTTTCGGGAGGGGAGAAAAAGAGAGCTGCATTCTAATCACAACAGAGATGTTAAGATTTGAATATTGATCATTCTCCAAAGGCCATTATAGGATAGCTATGGCCTCTAGTCCAGCTGTTGTTCAAGTACGTCCTTTTAAGACCCAAACAAAGCTTTGATTATCTGAGTGTCAGCGTGTCACCACGGAGTATGTCTGTATAGCTGTCTGACAGTAGGGGACTGCTGCTGCTGCGGGATACGTTTCCTACTGCTACAGACATAGGCTGTGTCTGAAATGCCATCCTTCCCACTATGTAGGGAATAGGATGCCAAGTCAGACACACAATAGAATGTTTACAGACCCTTCTCTATACACATCCTGACACTTCTCTTAATCATGACACTATAAACATTCAAATATATTATTTGGCATGTTGAATAAGTAAAGTAAATTGATCGATTTTGGTATATCCCTATATCATCCACATTTATCTTGGTGCACAGTTCATTAAAAACTGTATTGTAGATAACATAGCGGTAGGCTAGTTTGTTTCGATAAAGTCTTTGTGTATATTATGAATATGGCCAGTTTTTCCAGGATGTGACTTTGTAATGTGCATGTTGATATGATATGAATATAATCATGTGTGGGTCTGTGCATCATCATGATGTGTCAGGGAGGTGGACTAGGGTCTGGTCCCAGAGGAAGTTGGCCTGGTGGTGTAGGGATCTGCTGGGTCCCTTTATGACTACGGCCCAATTGGTACACTATTCCCTAAATAGTGCACTGCTTTTGACCAGAGACCTGGTCAAAAGTAGTGCACTACAGTATATAGGGGATACATTTGGGTTGCACACCATGCCTCTACCTCATCAGCAGGAGAATAGTCCTCAGGCTAGGAGCACACAGGCACACATTTTTTTTCTCTCTCTCTTTTTGCCTTCGGGACACAATTGCCTCATTTAACATTCTCTATTTGGCCCCTGCCAAGAGGGGAAACAGCCAGGGAGTAAAAGAGCCACCACACATCATGAATTCTTTCATTTAACTTGTACATTCCCTTTCACCTTGGTGATGGCTGCACGTCTATCCGCCGCGATGGATGACGATATCGCTCAATGAAGGGTTTTTCTGAGGTTACTCCCCAATATCGCAGTTACAGTGCCTTGCAAAAGTATTATAATATAATATGCCATTTAGCAGACGCTTTTATCCGCGACTTCAGTCATCTGCTACATTTTTTTTTGTGTATGGGTGGTCCTGGGATCGAACCATACCTTTTAGCGCCGTGCTCTCCAGCTAGCTACAAACACAGTATCCCCCCTTGGCGTTTTTTCTATTTTGTTGCAATACAACCTGTAATTTAAATGGATTTTTATTTGAATTTCATTTAATGGACATACACAAAATAGTCCAAATTGGTGAAGTGAAATTAAAAAAATAAATAACGGAAAAGTGGTGCGTGCATATGTATTCACCCCCTTTGCTATGAAGCCCCTAAATAAGATCCGGTGCAACCAATTACCTCCAGAAGTCACATAATTAGTTAAATAAAGTCCACCTGTGTGCAATCTAAGTGTCACATGATCTGTCAAATGATCTCAGTGTATATATACACCTGTTCTGAAAGGCCCCAGAGTCTGCAACACCACTAAGCAAGGGGCACCACCAAGCAAGCGGCACCATGAAGACCAAGGAGCTCTCCAAACAGGTCAGGGACAAAGTTGTGGAGAAGTACAGATCAGGGTTGGGTTATAAAAAAATATCCAAAACTTTGAACATCCCACGGAGCACCATTAAATCCATTATTTAAAAATGTAAAGAATATGGCACCACAACAAACCTGCCAAGAGAGGGCCGCCTACCAAAACTCAAGGACCAGGCAAGGAGGGTATTAATCAGAGAGGCAACAAAGAGACCAAAGATAACCCTGAAGGAGCTGCAAATCTCCACAGCGGAGATTGGAGTATCTGTCCATAGGACCACTTTAAGCCGTACACTCCACAGAGCTGGCCTTTACGGAAGACTGGCCAGAAAAAAGCCATTGCTTAAAGAAAAAAAATAAGCAAACACGTTTGGTGTTCGCCAAAAGGCATGTGGGAGACTCCCCAAACATATGGAAGAAGGCACTCTGGTCAGATGAGACTTAAATTGAGCTTTTTGGCCATCAAGGAAAACGCTATATCTGGCGCAAACCCAACACCTCTCATCACCCGAGAACACCATCCCACAGTGAAGCATGGTGGTGGCAGCATCATGCTGTGGGGATGTTTTTCATCGGCAGGGACTGGGAAACTGGTCAGAATTGAAGGAATGATGGATGGCGCTAAATACAGGGCAATTCTTGAGGGAAACCTGTTTCAGTCTTCCAGAAATTTGAGACTGGGACAGAGGTTCACCTTCCAGCAGGACAATGACCCTAAGCATACTGCTAAAGCAACACTCGAGTGGTTTAAGGGGAAACATTTAAATGTCTTGGAATAGCCTAGTCAAAGCCCAGACCTCAATCCAATTGAGAATCTGTGGTATGACTTAAAGATTGCTGTACACCAGCGGAACCCATCCAACTTGAAGGAGCTGGAGCAGTTTTGCCTTGAAGAAAGGGCAAAATTCCCAGTGGCTAGATGTGCCAAGCTTATAGAGACATACCTCAAGAGACTTGCAGCTGTAATTGCTGCAAAAGGTGGCTCTACAAAGTATTGACTTTTGGGAGGGTGAATAGTTATGCACGCTCAAGTTTTCTGATTTTTGGCTTATTTCTTGTTTGTTTCACCAAAAAAAGTATTTTGCATCTTCAAAGTGGTAGGCATGTTGTGTAAATCAAATAATAATGATACAAATCCCAAAAAAATCCATTGTAATTCCAGGTTGTAAGGCAACAAAATAGGAAAAATGCCAAGGGGGGTGAATACTTTTGCAAGCCACTGTATTTTTGTCATCTGACGTCATGTTATATTATGAATATGGATATTATGGGTTCTGTTTGGGTTTTTAAACAGCTTAGAAGATTAACACTTGCCTTCCTCTGTTCTATTCTAAAGCAGAATGTTCAAGGACTCTAGTATTCTAGAATTCAGAATGTGTTTCGCGGGACACTTCTTCCCACTGTGGAGAAATACAGTTCCTGTGTATACATTTTTGGGGGAGAAAATTGTTCAATTAAAATCAAAATGAGTTCTGTTTTGTTTCAATGAGCAGATGTTGTGTTAATAATGTGCTATTAGTTACAGGTTGTTCACATGCATTATCACTACACATTCTCTTTCTGGCTGCCGGTCCTCCAGTGTAGGTTTGGTTGAATCCAGGCCCTTGAGGAGAGAGGAAGTGACTCAGCCTAGCAGCTGTGAATGTAAAAATTAGTTGTGAACATGATGTAATAACAAACATCCCAACCAGTGACTCTACAACTTTACCCTCACAGGAAGCAACAACATCCTCTGTTTTTATTTTCCATGACATATTAGGTGACTGAAAAGGGGTGATTTAGTCAACTTAATTTTTTGACCAAGATGTGAGTTGGCACGGCAGAAGATTAAGTCCTAATAGCTGTTACGTTTAAGTCTCTCGCTTGGCAGGAATTAGCCAAGGCTGTGAAGGACAAGAACAGTGAAAGATAGAACTTTGCATTTCTTGGGCATTAAGGATAAAACGCGGCAGGCTTCGTAGTTAAGGGATAGGTGGCTACAGCAGATTAAGTAGCAAGCCTTTCAGTTCAATTTGTACATCAGAATTTTCTCTGGGCCCAACAGCACAAAACACACAGCACTGCTAACGGTCCACTGGAAAATCACTAATGACAAAGCTTTGTAAATTGATAAACAATTTATGTCAAATGTGCTGAAAATATAAAACAAACTTCAAAACATGTTAATACTTTAAAGAGGCTCTGTTTTGATTCGCAGCATAGCGTGGCAGCAAAGCGTGTACGGCTGTTGACAGCCCAGTTTACATTCCCCTGATCAGAGGGCATATCTGCATATGATTAGCCTGGATGCACACAAATATCCATAATGGAATGATATGCCAATTGACACTGGTGGATGTTGATCGATTATGTTTTAAACGAGATTATGCAAATCAGATTGGAGGAAGAAGTGTGTCTGAAAGGCTGGCTGTGATGATAAGAGTGACAGGTTGCAAAGTGTTACTTCTCCTGTTCTGTAATTAGTCCCTAGCAGTTTGAACTATGTAAAATAAATAGCTATGAACTGAGATGGTGAAAGGCCTACCAGCCTTTCAGAATCAGGCAATTCTGTTAGGCAGCAGTGGATCTCATCTCAAACAATTCTAATCTGGTAATTGCTAAAGACTGGTTTGGTGACAGTGACCGAGTAGCTTTGGCTGAGCAAAATGCTTTGCCTTATTATATCAGATGTGTTTTTTAAAATCCAAGGTTACACCAATCAGCCATTCCCCAGGCCCAACATAGCTTGGCTAAAAGCTAAAAGCATCCTCTCGTTCAAGACATGATGTTGGAGTTAGAGTCCCAGTTTAGTCTAACTGAAAACTATTGATTCTGTCTCTATAAAAGGCTGGTATTAACATCCATCCCCTTGATAAAATGGTGGTGATGCTTTAGTGGTTGTAACCTGCTGGTCTACACAGACCTAGAGCCCAGAGCAGACCGTGGTCTCTCTGTGTGAAGCATGTGTCTGTGATTCTCCAAAGAGACACATTTGACCATAATGAAGTTTCTTAAGCTTCTGAAACAGGATAACAACTGGCTCAGATGATAAGCTCGAGCAAAACGGGGGAAAAAAGTAGAAGAAACTGATTGATTGATGTCTCTGGCTTTGCCACCATCACAAGCAGTTGACAGTTAGTTTAGGATCAGATGATTTCACTCACTAGATTGGAGTGAGGAGAAGCTAGGCAAATCTTAAGGACAAAAAGGTCAAGGGCTTCTCTCCTCTCTTTCTACTTCTCTCCATCTCTCTCTCTCTCTCTCTCTCTCTCTCTCTCTCTCTCTCTCTCCTCTCTCTCTCCCCCCTCTCTCTCTCATTCTCAATAGCTTGCTTTGACAAACAGTAAAATGTTGCTAAGCTTCGTGCAGACAGAACATACCGTCATAGCTAGTAATATTCTATGGAATGACTGACTATAGTTGGAGAATATAGCGCACTGTTCCTGTAGTCAGCATCAGCCCTAGAATTTTCCTTTGGAGTGTTGAAATCTGTTCTTGTCAGCAGGATCTGATAATGCTGTGTGGTACCATATTATGAACCAGCTAACCAGTGAGTACATGGAAGTTGTTTCAAGTGGAATCTACAGCAACTCTCTCTTTGTGGTTTCTGAGGGGTTGAACATGGAAATGTTACAATGGATGATTGGATGATTGGATGGATACTGTAAACAAACACAATCCACCACAACTCTCTACGTCTACATCCTCCTCAAACCACCAACAGAGAATCCTGTCCCAATACAAAGTTCAGTGCAAAGTTCAGTCTTTGTGAGATGTGGTAAGATACTGGATCCCCGAGTTGGAGTAGTAAGGTCTTGTCTAGTCTACTGCTCTTTGACTAGTGTGAAGTCATCTCTATTTCCAGTTAGCTGGTCTTGGAGTCTGGAAGTCACAGCAGCTTTTAGGTACAACTGTTTACTAAACTCTAAAGTTTTGTCATTCAAAAATGATAATGGTTATACTTTTTGACAGCCGCAATGATACCAATGTTTATGTGATATTGTGATATTGCGCATGTGTGCATAGACACACACACACACACACACACACACGCACACACACACACACAGACAGACACACACAGCCTTATGGAAATGATTATGAAGAGCACCATGATGATATGATGATTCAGTGTTGTGTGATGCGGTAGACTCTGTCTCTTCAGTCAGCCAGGCTGGGCCATCTCCATTTAACAGGAGCTTTGTCTAGGGGACGCTTTCAACATCAGGGTGTCACTTGGAATGAAGTGGTTATGATAATAGCAGTCAAACTGCACTATTATGAATCAGTTCTTTTAATCATCTTCCATTGAAAACCCATTCCCCCTCTATTGACTACAACCACTAACCTGACAAAACATGGATTAGCCCAAAGAGATGTTCAGACAATAGAAACCGTCCATCCGACCATCATTAGGGAAAGCAACCACTGGGTTTGTTTGAAGTGGTTGAAATGACAACCTTCTTGTCAAAGACTCCTCCAGGAGAATAAAAGGTATTTGTAATTAACGTAATAATTATATCCTATGTGTTTGACCTATGGTATCCGGCTACAATGCTTCAATCCTCAGTCAGAATCTGCTTCAGCAATGCTTGGCAAAGTGTGACGATACAAAACTCATTATGCAAAGTGAAAAATAATGAACTTTATTTATCAAAGATGTTTGTCAGTCAATGTTGTTATTTGGGTTTTGACCAAATACATTTTAGTTCAACTCATATCTTTCCAATGTCCCTACAAGTGATTCCAACCAATTGGCTTCATGTCTAAACAGGGTGGCTGGTTTTATCTGAAATACAGTTCTTGGTTTCATGTAAAACATCTCATTCTGTGGCTTTAGCTGCAGCTGCCTTATCGTTACGTAATACACTGCTTTCCCTGACTTCTTCCTAGTCATTTATTTAAATCCCCCATGTTTATATGTTTCACTCTCCTTTCATTCCTGTGATTGCCTTTCATAAGTCCAAAGACTCTTCAACACTTCTGGTAACTTTAGATATGTATTCACTGTGATACACTAGTTATTTTATTGTACTGTAGAGCATAGCCCTCAAACTCCACTCTGGACCTCGAAGCCAGTTCCACTGCGTTTTTTCATTCATACCTGCATGGTGCTCCTCTATGGCTCCAGTTCATGTGGTTGCTTTGGTCTTTGTCTGCCAGCTATCAGCATATCAGCAGTGTGTCTGAGGCCCAGTTGTATAATGCACCATTTATGGCTTTGTGGGGGGAGATGGCGGTCGGGCAGCGGAATCGCCCTGGGCCTTCCCCTCAGTGAGTGGATTAACATCGGCCTGCTTTAGCGCTACTCTACCACGGTGTGAAATCTGCCCCGCTCTGGGCCCAGGCAATGGGCCCTGCTACCCCGCTCCCCCCCTCAATGCAAAGCCTCTCCCAGCCATCTGTGAAATGCGGAAACTCTGTGTCTAAGTTGAGTTCAGATCCCAACCGCCAGCCGTGGCGGGGCCAGGAAGCAAATGGCCAGGCAATTGATGGTTGGGGATCAGCTCACTGATGTTGTGCCGCGTGTGCAGGAACCCTGCCTGTTCAACCCCCGCCTCCCCACACCGCGGGCGAGTTGGAGGAGGTCTGGGGCTCTGGGCGCTGGCCGAGAGATCTCTGCCTGGTTCCTGCTTGCAGGTCCAAATCCCCCCTCTGTGCATGCCTGCCTGCCTGTCTGTGTGGAGGCGGTGGCACTGCTCCCCTGGGCCCATGCCCAGTCCTTTGAAGATAAGATTTTGATACAGAGTCCCTTTCGGTACGTCGCTAGCTAACGGATGCTCTTTGTGTGTGTCACTGCCCATGCCTGGCCTCTGCTTAGAGCCTGGGGCTGCAACTGGTCATAAGGAATGTATAGGTTGTATTTAGGTGAGGGGTGGATAACTACCCAGATAATGGGTGGTTGGGATGTTAATGGTTTAAACATTAGTAGTAATGTTGAACCACAGTGAGTTGTTGATTAGTCTCCAGTGCCAGACTTTTGTTCATCCTAAATGTTTCAAAACATATATTTTCTCTGTAATTTCTTTATCTCAAGTTTTGTAGTTTATTTGATTTTGAAGTTTTTTTTTTATCCATTAAGGGTCCAGTACACAAATAATGATCCAAACTGTTGTGTTGAATTTGTGTTTCATCTCTATTATATTATGGTGATTATCTGATGGCTCTCTCTCTGGCTGATTGTGGGTTTCTTACCCATATTTTAACATTGGAAAGTCAATTTCAGCACTTCTCACTCTCAACATCTGCATGAAAAAAAGAAGTGGAGAGAAGAGAGCTCATCATAATCAGTTCTTTTTTGAGTGATGAACTCAACTCACAAAATTCCCTTGATTTTTTCTTTCACCCAGTGGCTTTCGAGTTCAGATCTGTGCATAATGTCTTGTGATTGCATGGCATTACGGAGGTTTCTGAAAGCCATCTCGCCTCTGAGTCCAGCACCACCACCACTAGCAGCAGCAGCACATCTTTCCATCCATCCACATCACACACACACACACACACACACACACACACACAGGCTGCTCATCAGTGATGGAGCGTTGATTGCTTTTTGATACCCCTCCAATATGGACGGTTTCCTGCATACATCCGCTAATTAGAATGTACTTACAGTGTCTGTGTGATAGCATACACCCTAAGCTCATCATCAGATCCCATGTCCAAGTGCTCTCTGTCTGTCTGTCTGTCTGTCTAACCACACTCAGCTTAGTCACTATGTAAATTCCCTGAGTGGAAAAGCTAGCAGAGCTAAAATAAATAAAAATACAAAAATCTATGGAAGAAAAAAATGTAAAAACAAGTGTTCGCTGGAAGCAGTTTGCAAGAGCAACTTGCAAGGTTTTAGGTAAACAAATATATTTATGGAGGCAGCAAATTCTACTTCGGAGGCAACTCCCTAGACGGGGCTTTAACCATGCAGACAGAGCACTCTTGAGTGAAGCTCAGCGGTGTGTGTAACTGTTCTTTGTTCTCTGTCCACTGTCCATGTCACTGTGACTCTGTCTCCTGCTTGTCTACAACTAATGGGCATACTGTACGTTTGTGTGTGTGTGTGTGTGTGTGTGTGTGTGTGTGGTGTGTGTGTGTGTGTGTGTAATGGGGCGTCTCTCTGAAATGTATAGCAATGCTCAACAGCCTTCACACATCATAGTGGTACACACACACACACACACACACACAAACACAGCGGCTCCCAAGAGTGAAAGAATAACGTGCAGGATGTGGAAGGAGGGGAGCAGAAACAGAAATCCCACTGCTGTTTCCTCAGGTAATCTTGACTGTGATCTTAATTCCAATAAAGTGTGTTTTTTTAGAGTATAAGCCAGATCCAAAGGCACTCGACTCCGCTGGTATATCTGGGGTCATACTTTATTGAATATCATTTCAGATAAGAAGTGTAATCCTTTGGGGGAAGTGATGTATATTGACCAGCTCAATAATAACCTGCCTACGTCTCCAGACCCTGTACTATAGTAAAAAGAGTAAATAACTATTTGTGCTCTCTGATCAATCAAATAGAACTTACAGGACTGTATGATACACCCAGATCCCAGAAGGGAACAACCATAATATGTACTGTACTAAAGAAGAACAGCATCTTATCCTTTTCACTGCTTTTGATCAGCAAAACCTAGGCCATTGGTGGCAAAGTTACATGTAGCCTGTTCACATTATTGAATGTAATAGGACTTAAGTCCTATTTGTGACAAATTATTCTCCAATTAACCCTATGGGCATCATTTCATTTGTCCCATCAGTGTCTGCATCTATTGGCAGAGGAGCCAACCAGGTGACCTGTACGGCTAGGGATGGTAGTGTTAACGGTTCTACCTCCAGCTTGTTGTCTTCAGTCCGTCAGTCAGTCAGTCAGTGAGAGAGACGATGTAGCCCTCTTCTCCCAGATAGTTCATCTCATCAGGGTCTGTGTGTGTGTGTGTGTGTGTATTATCTTGACTGGCCAGACTCATGACCTCTTGGCTCTGACAATGGCCCCAGGACTGGGGGACAGAACTAATTGGTAATATTAATATACATTTGACTTTGGGTATTGTATATATTTATAGAGAAGGACAAAAAGACAATTGAAGTGCCTCATGCAACAGTGCACAATGACGTGAAACATTTGTTGAATTGAATGCAAATGTAGCCTACGTCTTGGATTTTTTGGCTATTTGGGAGTTTTCCACGTTTGACAGATACCTCTGTCAGTAGGCCCAAGGCCTAACATATGGAAGTGAAAAACACAATAAATAAAATGTCTGCCTGATACGCTGAGAACTGTACAAATTCATGAGCCATCAAAGACTGCAATATTTATTTTCCTTTGCATTGCAAAAGAGAGAAATGAATGGCCAAGCTTCCCCTGTAAAGACAAACTTGAAAGCAATCACCGAGAGTTCTTTAAACCTTTTCTGTGTGTTGTGTATTATGCAGCGTTCTACTGTCTATGTGCCGTCTATGACTGCCTTTTGAAGTCCTACTCCCTGACTGTATTTGCTTTTCAGCAATTCTTTCCCACTGTGTCTCTGCTGGTTTGAAAGTGTGACCGACCAGGCGGTGAAAGCATCTCTATCAATTCACTTTGCTTCTTCGCTCCTCGGCCGGAGGAACACCTCCAATTGGTTGTTTAGTTAGTGGTTTGTAAAAGAATAGCATGCAGGTCAGGTTGTTGTCCGTGTCGGCCTAAGGTGAGTCTGGTGGAGCAGAGCAGAGAGGAGCAGAGCGGGGCTCCAGATTGGGGACATGAGGGAAGGACAGATGCCCCTATCACAGCCCTGCTGGCCCAGACCTCCCTAGCCCTGCTGGGGTGTGATCTTAGTACTACACTCTTTCAGATGTGTTTGTGTGTGTGTGACTACTGAGTTGTTCAATGATGTCCATGACTCTCCATCTCACCCTACCTCTCTCCATCTCACCCTACCTCTCTCCATCTCACCCTACCTCTCTCCATCTCACCCTACCTCTCTCCCTCTCCATCTCTCCAACTTGTTATTTTTCTGTTACAACGTCTTTGCAGTGTGATACAGTAAGCTTGCCGTACAGTGCATTCAGAAAGTATTCACACCTTGACTTTTTCCACATTTTGTTGTGTTACAGCCTGAATTTAAAAATGGATAAAATTGAGCTTTTTTGTCTCTGGCAAAGTGGAATGATGTTTTTCCAAATTTTTATAAAAGAAAAGCTGAAATGTCTTGAGTCAATAAGTATTCAACCCCTTTGTTATGGCAAGCCTAAATAAGTTCAGGAGTAAATATTTGCTTAACAAGTCACATAATAAGTTGCATTGACTCACTCTGTGTGCAATAATAGTGTTTAAGAAGATTTTTTGAAAGACTATCTCATCTCTGTACCCCACACATACAATTATCTGTAAGGTCCCTCAATCGAGCAGTGAATTTCAAACACTGATTTAACCACAAAGACCAGCGAGGTTTTCCAAAGCCTCGCAAAGAAGGGCACCTATTGGTAGATGGGTCAAAAATATAAAAAGCAGACATTGAATATCCCTTTGAGAATGGTGAAGTTATTAATTACACTTTGGATGGTGTATCAATACACCCAGTCACTACAAAGATAGAGGCATCCTTCCTAACTCAGTTGCAGGAGAGGAAGTAAACCACGACGTGGGGAACCGTGAGCTGCTAGCGGTCAAGCTCGCCCTGGGGGAGTGGAGACATTGGCTAGAGGGGGCCGCCCATCCATTTGTTGTATGGACTGACCACAAGAACTTAGCCTACATTCATGGGGCTAAGCAACTCGCGCCAGGCCAGATGGGCATTGTTCTTCACCAGGTTCCGGTTCACCATCTCATACTGTCCAGGGTCGAAGAACACCAAGCCTGACGTGCTCTCCCGGCAGTTCGACACTGTGGACCTGGTGGATAGGGACGACCCCATTGTCCCCAACGCCCTGATTGCTGCCCCAGTTTCGTGGGGAATCGATAGGCTGGTCAGAGCAGCGCTACGGCGGGAGCCCGATCCGGGTGGACGTCCATCGGGGAGGATGTACGTACCCAAGGCTGTGCGCTCACGGCTGCTTCAGTGGGCGCACGCGTCCGACCTCACCAGCCATCCGGGGGGCGCCAGGACGTTGGAGTTCCTGCGTAGGAGGTTCTGGTGGCCATCTGCTGAGGGGGATACGCGTGCCTTCATGGCTGCTTGCCTGGTGTGCGTGCGCACAAAGAGCTCATGTCAGCCTGTGGCAGGTTCTTCCGACCCCTGCCTATCCCCAAGTGCCCCTGGTCCCACATCTCGCTGGATTTCATTTCCGCCCTACCCCCCTCTGATGGATACGCAGTCATCCTGGTCGTTGTGGACCGGTTCTCGAAGGCTGCCCACTTCATTACCCCTTCCCAAACTCCCGTCGGCCCGGGAGACGGCTAAGTTGTTGGTGCAGCACGTTTTCCGGGTCCATGGCCTTCCCCAAGGTGATGTCGGATCGGGGCCCTCAGTTCGCCTCCAGGTTCTGGAAGGCGTTCGCCACCTGCCTCGGCGCCTCCGTCAGCTTGTCTTCCGGCTTCCATCCTCAGTCGAACGGGCATACGGAGTTTGTCAACCAGGATCTGGAGGGGGTGCTGAGGTGCTACTCCTCCAGCAACACAGCTACGTGGAGTCAACAACTGACGTGGGCGGAGTACGCCCACAACACCCTTCTCTGCTCGTCCACCAGCCTGTCCCCCTTCCAGTGCCAATACGGGTACCAACCCCCCCCCCCCTATTCCCCGAGCAAGAGGAGGCGGCGGTCCCGTCGGTCCAGGCCCACATCAGTCACTGTCGCCGCACCTGGAGGCAGGTACGGGCGGTGCTTAAGCGAGCCTCGGTCAGGTCTCAACATCAGGCCAACCGCAGGCGTTGCCCAGTCCCGGTCTTTTGCACGGGGTGTGGCTTTCCCCGCTCACAGTCGGGACTAATCATCTTCCTATTGGTGTCACCTGTGTCTATCTGATTCACCTGTGTATTTATGCCCTCACTTCCCTGTGTTCCCTTGCTCCGTTTTCTCTGCTAGTTTCACTATGCCAAGCAGTACTAATCAGTGTCTGATCTCGTGACGTATGGACAGGTACGTATGAAAAATGTATGCACTCACTTAACTGTAAGTCGCTCTGGATAAGAGCGTCTGCTAAATGACTAAAATATAAATGTAAGTGTTCTCCCTGTTTATTTATTATTTCAGTCATAGTTAGTATTTCGTATTTTTGGCTGTCTGCCTGTTTTTTGGCGTCTTATTTGCTCCGCCTTTCTTTTTCGTGTAAAGTCCGTTATTTTGTATCCTGGCTTCGGGGCCATCAGTAAAGTTCCTTGTTTCACCATCTCTGCCTACTGCCTACTCTCTAACCTGCACCGCACCTGGGTCACACCTCACACCAACCCTTACACAATACAACAAATTACTGACCACCACTCTCCATATTTTTCAATCATAGTGGTGACTGCATCGTGTCATGGGTATGCTTGTAATCGTTAAGGACTGGAGAGTTTTTCAGGATAAAGAATCCTAGAGGAAAACCTGGTTCAGTCTGCTTTCCACCAGACACTGGCAGATTGAAAATCTATGGCAACACTTAAAAATGGTTGTCTAGCAATGATCAACAACCAATTTGACAGAGCTTGAAGAATTTTGAAAATAATAATTGACAAATATTGTACAATCCAGGTGTGCAAAGCTCTTAGAGACTTACCTAGAAAGACTCAAACCTGTAATCGCTGCCAAAGGTAATTCTAACATGTAAATTAGATATTTCTGTATTTCATTTTCAGTAAATTTGCAAAAAAATTCTAGAAACATGTTTTCACTTTGTCATTATGGGGTATTGTGTGTAGATTGCTGAGAATTTTAAATGTATTTCAATCCATTTTGAATTCAGGCTGTAACACAACAAAATGTGGAATATGTCAAGGGGTATGAATTCTTTCAGAAGGCACTGTAGATTCCAATGAAGAGATACACGCAGTTCAACAAATTCCTAGATTCCGCTTGCTTCTCCTTCCTATTTTTTTTTAAGAGCGCCAGAAAATGCCTGGCCTATTTCTAACACCATTATCCTGTGAGTCTCTATGAAAGAGCACTCATTTTCTCTTCTGACGGTGGGGAGAGGGGAGGGGAGGAGACTGCGTAGACCCTGGCCGCATGGTCGTTATCTGCACCAGATGCAGGTTGACTTCAGACTTTCAATGGAAGGTAAAGAGAGGGGAAATTAATGAGAGCCATAAAGCCAGTAGGATAAATAATTAGGCAACCAACCATCCACCCCAAGATCCATGCAGCCACAGGAAAATCTGCCTCACTCCACACTAACTTTTAGTTTTCACTGTTTGTCAAAACTGTGGCTGATGTCAGTTTTTGTCTTTGGTGTGTTTTTAACTCAGTCTATTTACTTTTTGGCATGAAAGTCAGTGCTGTTACTCTTTTGCTAAGTTTTTCCTTTCTTCATGAACTATCGCTATGACAGGCCTCTCCGTCCTGCCAATGGTAATTGGTCAGCTGACTTCCTCTTTGAGACGTTCGTTTCAACGTTAGACAGAACGCTTGTGACAATTCAGTTGTCAAAATTGTGTTTGTAAATCAGTCGGAAGAGAAGGTGTCATACTGGAGTGAATGTTTGTGTGGAGTAAGCTGAGGTCATCATGCATTTGACATGTCCAGTGTTCACAGTTGGTTTACATATTCACCTCATTTTAATAACCCATATAATTCATTTATACTTCCGTGCCACCTATTTTATTTTGAGCTGTCAAGCAGACTGTGCCTGCCTTGGTATACTATCACTAGGCTTACGCAACTAGGTTACTGATGTCATTGCATTGAACTGATGGTTTCTCTAGCACGTACTACTTGGGATCAAAGCTAATGTTGTAGCATTAGAGGACAAGACAGTGGTAATGTACTGCCGTATATTACATTGGTATGTTTACCTGCTGTGTGTCTGTCTGTCCCGGAGGATTGTGTGTCATTGCTGTCAAACTATGTAGAGCAGATGGAGCAACATGTATTGTTCTGCTACTCCACCGACAGACAGACAGACAGAGAGAGAGAGAGATCAGTGAGAGACTTACATTATCCCACAGCAGTCTTTGATGGCTATTCATGTGTCTGCACTATAATCTGCTTTTCTAATCTCATTCAGAGATATAAATAAACAAGTAATGCTGTAAATAAAAGAGAGAAAGCACATGGGTGAGCATCGTAGGGATTATGGTAATTTTGAGTTGATAAGTAGAGGTGTTTAAAACATGACTTTTTAATAAGGGAGGAAGTAACTTCCTTAAACAGATCAGTTTGTACTGTCTGAACTCTATCCTGTAATTAATATGCAAATAATTAACATAGAAACAACACCATTTCTGTAAACTCTATGCATGGATGCATGCTGCAGTAAACAGGTTTTTAGACATATTTTTGAACTCATTATGAAAGTAATAGAAATACAATGTTTAAAAGGGTGTTGTCTTAAATAATCCTCCAGTGTGAATGTGATCCTCTAGTATTGGAGAAGGTAGTTCACAGCACACAAACTCCCCTGGGGATTCTATTGGTCAGAGAAGCTCTTGAAACACTTGTTTAACTTCAGATTAATGACTACCTTCTTAATGATAAAAGCTTCAATACTGGAGGATACCTACCTTCTTCTGAATCAACTTACCCATATATGCCAGTTGATTTCAGGGCAGTTTTTAATTCCACCTAATCTCTTCCAACATGACATTTGGAAACTCGGAAATCAATTATGCGTTCTCTACCCAAATGAAAGGAAAAAACGACTATATGACTTAAAAGTCGGCCTAGCTCACCTTTGACACGGTGCATTACAAAGGGAAAGGGAAATCACACTGCATACGTGATCCATAAAAAAGCCTTTGAAATGGATTGCAGGGCCTGGGTTGGATCCAGTCCTGGCACTAGTCGTGGCATTGATGGCACAGCCCTTGGGCACGGGGATACTTGGCCTGGACAAGATGTGACGGTTCCTGGGCCCGTATCAGTGGGCACTGGGCCGTCCTCGGGGAGCTTCTAAGCCATGCCGTCTGAAGAAGAACTGATGGGGTTGGCAGAACATGTGGGCATGCTATGGTTTTTATTTCAGTCAAAACAGCCCCGATGCTATCGCCTTCAGTCACCCAACCCTACACAGGCAGCATCAGCAAGCTGACCTAAATGATTTTGCTTCACACAAATTCTTCTCTTTCAAAAACGCATCAAAATGGAACTGAAGTTTTTCTTTTGTTCTCATGAATTGTTGTTTCATCTCAGGTGACATCAAAATGCAATATCATTAATATCACTCCTAAATGTTGAAATGTATAGAGTAACACCTTGAACTATCTAACTGGAAAGTTATATTGCTGCATCAAAAATGATTCCAATATGTTAATTATCAACACCAACCAAATTGTTTCTACTAAGAGAAAAATGGACAGCTGCAACTCTTTCAGAAGTAGTTAGTTGATAACTATCCACAGGCTAATGGAACCTATACCTTTGATGAGAAGTTGAAACAGGTGTTGCTGTGTAGGCTTGGCACAATACTAGACATAGCTGGAGGGGCTGTGGAGCAGAACAGAGCAAAGAGGAGCGGAGGGATCGAGACATTTAAACGGCCTCATCCAGAGGTGACAAGTGCACCATGTTCCCTGAACTGTAGGTGTGAGCCCGGTGCTGCCAGTACATATCTTCTCTTTCATTATCTTTTATTTTCGTATTATTTTAAATGGATGGTATTTTTTTTCTGCTAGAAGCTTTTTTGATATCCATTTAGATTGGAGGTTCATTAAAAAACCTCAGACAATAGAGTGACTTCTAATTAAGCCGCGCTGCATCTGGCCCCTGGCACCCTATCCCGTTGTTCCATATATTTTGCTGGAGAGAATTCATTTGTTTCTTAATTAAGAAAAACACCAATAGCGTGAAAAATCTGCTTATGGTACCTGAATCCTAATGAGTTAAATAGTGAGGAGGAGAACTCATTCCAGTAGCCCTAGAAATGAACTGGGACCTGATAAAAATGAACTAACTAGCCTTGCATAAATTGAAGCTGAGGGAGAGAAAGTGTTCCATCATTATGGCCAAGACAATATGCAAACTATCTTCAAAGAAATCAAATTGCCGGAATGTTTTCATTTGCATGTATTAACTATTACCATAATGAGTAGAAGTGACATTGGACCCGGATTGTGTGTCTGTTCGATTGATAACTCTGCTGCATCTGTAAATAGTCTCCCAGCAAAATGATGCTACCAGTCAAATCAGCGTTGAACTGTAGAGGTTTTTCTTTTTTTATCGGGAAGACAGCCTTCTACAAACCTGCTGCAGTGTTGAATCTGTGTCATCATTCTGTAACCGCTATCCTTAAACAGGAAGCGACTGGGAGACATTGTCTTTAAGACGCTGCGGAGGAGGAGAGGAGAGAACCTGGCTGGGGGCAGTGCCATGAGGCTGTTGCTGGACCCAGAACCAGATTCAGTAGGTAGGCACACTGCTCCTCCACCTCCCTCACATGTCTCAACCCTTCCAGGATACCAGCAGCTTACTTATCTCCTTCCTCAACACCCTACCATAGCCCACATTGGAGAGTCGCGGGCAACCAGCCAAAGAGACTGATGTTTTTGTACTGCAGGCGTCATGCAAAACATTTCAACTGTCTTAATATTCCAAATAATTTTTTCAACATGCTATTTCGGAGGATCAGCCACTTGGGTCAAATTATTCAATTAAGTGTCTGTTTATTACTGATACCAAAGCTGGGTGGCAGTTCTACTTATCACCTTTTCTGCAGATTGGTGTTCTCGCAGAATACCACCATAAAGATTGCCTTGCTGTAATTAAAATGGCACAGAGACAAATCTGGCGCAGGGGCTAAGACACGGGGAAATGAGGGAGGTAGGGGGAAATTGCAGGGGGCAACATTCTCTGTCATCCAATGAAAAAGTTTGGGCCACAAGCGTTTAACAAAACGGGTGTCAGAGAGGATATATGGCGAAGGAAGAGGATGGGTGTGAGGCGAGCAGAGAAAATGATGAGCCTTTGGGTGGCGTTGTTGTTGTTGTTATTGTTATTGAGGGCTGCTGTTGTAGGCTACAGAAGGCGGTTGGTTCATGAACAGTTGGTGGTGAATGGTCGGTCTCTTGTTGCCGTTCGTTTTGAACCAAACAGGTAAACAGGATGCTGGATGCTAGTCTGATTCGTCCAGTGGCACTGCATTGCTGTTTGGATGTCCTCCTAAACCACAGCCAAGCTTCCCTCCCAGAGCTGTGTTTGATGAGCAATTGGCAGGCTATAGAGACACGTGTACTCGCATCTCGTGGCAAACATACCTTTCACAGAGTCAGACTCAACAGACATGTGACTTCTCCGAGAAAAAAAAGGAGAAGGAAATCAAAGCAGCAATAAGCTGGGGATGTTAAACCCAGACATAAGAAAGACCTGAGAGACGACTTTGGATTTTGACAGAATCTTCATGCGCTTTTGACAATTTGCATTGTTATCGCCTGATAACTGGTGATGTTTTTACTTGGTTGTACATTTTCATGTGAAATATGTTAAACGTAAACCGGGCTATAACGATTCCCTTAATGACTTGGGGATCTTGCTCCCCCGGATCGAGTCTTAGCGGGCTTGCAGTGCGGGATGGCTGATATCTGAATATTAAAAGCGAGTTTCAAGCTCATCTGCAAATGTGATTTGCACATATCACACTTCTGCAGTCGCCAGGCTGCTTCATCGCCAAGCTTCTGAGCGAAGAAGAGAGAGAGAAAAAAAGAAGAGAAGAAGAAGCACATATGGGGTTGCTATTGATGTATTCCATATCTGACCTAATTTAAATCCCTGCCAACAAACTCATATGCATATTGTAGATTTGCTAAATTAGAGAGACAAACCTTGAGCTTCTGGGAGAGACAGGTGTAAACATCACTGTTGTCATAATGCACTTCCGATAAATATGATAATCATGGCAGCGTGCTGCTATAGAGCACCACATAATTTGGACATGATTTTGAAGCCTGAGGGCCCAGGGGAATGCCCTCCAGAACGAAGTTGCCCATTGACATGCTATACACGCCAAGATATAATTATGACTGCCTGTCTTTGTTCCTCACCAGCTTCCTCACAGAGACCCTAGTAATTTGGTTGTAATACGGAGGCATTTTGGAAAACGGAGGCTGTGATATTGTGGTGGTCTTTTCAACAGGATATTCTCTGGATTTGAAGGATGGAATGGTTCTTGGTTTTATTGTAGTACATTGTTAATGAAGTAATAATACTATTAATAATACAATTATTAATAATAATAATGATAATAATAATAATAATACAGTTATACAAATAACCATTAACAATCATAATACATTATTTTTTGCGTTACACAAACATTTCGTTTTGTCATATTTTTCATTTATGACATATTGGCATTATCAGATTTGAGACATTCTAGACTGAATAAAATGGCAGAATATCTTGAGGGCGGTGTGTTGTCTGTGACTGTAGCAGCAGTGGTGTTGTCATGATAATCCTCTCATTTGTAATGTCAGGATCAGCAGGTTATGGCTCTCCACCTCCCTGCCATGTCAAGCCTACAGACTAGTGTGGTGGATTGTCATTTTCTGAAGGAATATTTTGACAGAGCCTTCACTCCACTGGGCTCAGCTCAAAGGTCAGAGCTGTGCCACTTCCATTTACTGTGAGAACACTCAATCCCTGTGGAGGAGATGAGAGGAGAGGAGGCTGAGGAGGCTGAGGAGGCTGAGGAGGCTGAGGAGGCTGAGACTCCACTCTACTCTACTGCACACATCTCCACACATACACTGTCTGTCTGTCTGTCTGTCTGTTTGTCTGTCTATTCATTTTAAAGCATTTTCCTCTTGTTTGATTGTTTGAATCTCTAATTGTCTTATTTTTGAGTGGCAGTTGGATATTTAAAAAACACATACTGGTTTTATTATAGCTTCTGTACAATGTCTCAATGGTGCTGCTGTCATTATTACTGTATCATTTGTGCCTCTCTTCAGACACCACAGTAGGCTGCTATGTGAATCAAAATAAGGAACTTGTCAGTAGTTCTATAACACATTGTCGGCAGCCCCATTATCACTGTACCTGCACTGCTAAAGCTATCAGCTAGGTATTAACGCAGTAACATAGTAACGGTGATCAGGTTGTTCCACTGTAGGTTTTGACATCTCTGGAGGTTATTGGTGTAAACCTACCTCAGTCAGTCCCTCAGGCCAGGAGAGGAGAGGAGATGAGATGAGATGAGAGGATCGTTAGTAGGAGCAGATGGGTCGGGTTCTTCTGTCAGGGAACTGTTCTGTTTGAGTCAGTACAATGGACAGAAATGAGCCATGTGAAATCAAACAATAGATGATGAAATCAACATGAAATCTGCTAACTTCGTCCTGGAACAGCAGTCAGCTCAAAGTCAATAAGGAATCTGATTGTGTCTGTGCCTGTGCTTGCTTTCGTGTCATGCTAACCCAACCAAAAGATGGATCAGGCAGACCATAAGTGCAATCATATATTATTATCCGTAACACTTAGCCAGTCAGTTGGTCCCTTGCAGCAGCCATATTCCTCAGAGTACTGCTACAGCCCTGTAACCCAGGAGGAGGGAGGGAGGGAGGGAAGGAGAGAGAGAGAGAGAGATTTATGTTTATTTATTTTCCCATTTGTACTTTAACTATTTGCACATTGTTACAACACTGTATATATACATAATATTGCATTTGAAATGTCTTTATTCTTTTGAAACTTCTGAGTGTAATGTTTACTGTTAATATTTATTGTTTATTTCACTTTTGTTTACTATCTACTTCACTTGCTTTGGCAATGTTAACACACATTACCCATGCCAATAAAGCCCTTAATTTGAAATTGGAGAGAGAGAGAGAGAGAGAGAGAGAGAGAGAGAGAGAGAGAGAGAGAGAGAGAGAGAGAGAGAGAGAGAGAGAGAGAGAGAGAGAGAGAGAGAGAGAGAGAGAGAGAGAGAGAGAGAGAGAGAGAGAGAGAGAGAGAGAGAGAGAGAGAGAGAGAGAGAGAGAGAGAGAGAGAGAGAGAGAGAGAGAGAGAGAGATCCCAATCTTCCACCAGCTAGAAGCAGCTTCTTCAAATGCAGGCCAGATCAACAATTAGGAAGAAAAAAAAACCTGCTCTCCCTCTCTGTTTTAAAGGACAGTACTTTGAATGTCATTTGACAATTTCCTTTTAATTATAACTAATTTACAGAAAGATGCCCACCAGCTAATCTTTACAGGATAATTAACTTCTATTTTCTTTACTTTTAATTAAAAAGTAGAAAAGATTTAGCTGATCCATAAAGAATTGTTCTTTTGAAATGTTCATCAGACTTCACACTTCTTTTGGCGTTGTTAATATTTAGATCCTATCTGAGGCTCAGTCTCCACTGAGTTGGAGCAATGTTTTTTTTCCCTTATCCGCGGTATTAAGAAGTGGAACTATCAATAGTAGAAATAGGAACCAGAGGCAAATTAGAATTGAATTAATGAAGAAATTATTGCAAAAGCAACCCCCCCTCTTCCTTTAGTGCTCAAATGAAATTGACATCTTAGATATATCCATTTCATAGAAATTCCTTGATGGGAAAATATTGTTTTATCTACATTATTTGATACACTAATCTTTTTTTTCTTTCTGAATGCTCCCCCATTAAATTTGTTACAAATATATTTTCATGACTGGAAGCTGATTGTTGCAAAAGCAGTTTAACTCTTGGTGGGCACAGAGCTGTGACATACATTGCCAAACATTAGAAACATCCACCTAACATCTACCGACTCTACAAGGTGTCGAAAGCATTCCACAGGGATGCTGGCCCATATTGACTCCAATGCTTCCCACAGTTGTGTCAAGTTGGCTGGATGTCCTTTGGGTGGTGGACCATTCTTGATACACACGGGAAACTGTTGATCGTGAAAAGTCCAACAGCTTTGCTGTTCTTGACACAAACGGGTGCGCCTGGCACATACTACCATACCCCGTTCAAAGGCACTTCAATCTTTCGTCTTGCTCATTCACCCTCTGAATGGCACACATACACAATCCATGTCTCAGTTGTCTCAAGGCTTAAAAATCCCTCTTTAACCTGTCTCCTCCCCTTCATCTACACTGATTGAAGTGGATTTGACAAGTGACATCAATAAGGGATCATAGCTTTCACTTGGATTCACCTGGTCAGTCTCTGTCATGGAAAGAGCAGGTGTTCTTAATGTTTTGTACACTCAGTGTATACAGCACACAGACATTTACCATTTCACTTCTGAGGTTAGAGACACAGGTTATGTGGCAGATAGAGTATACTATACTGTATGGTATTGCCTACAGTCATTGGATAATGTACTTCCAGACTCGTGAGTAAGCAGAGACACAGAGAAAATATGATTCTATTATAGACATAAAGTAGCACTCTTACAAAGGTTAGGCATAGGTCATCTAGCAGTTAGAACAAATTACATTTCTTACCGTTATTGAATGGTGTTTCTCCTACATTTATTAAATGATGACTCTTTAGTAAGTGAGGATAGACGTATGAACAATATGAGGTGAGTCTGCTGTAGACATGACGTACAGTACCACGGTCCTCCTGATGAGCCAGTGGCTGAAGATGGATGCCCCCACTTAACCATGATAGCACCCAGGAGAAGGCTGAGTCAATGGCTTGATTGTTCAAGTGAAAAACATGCTTATAGTTATACAAGGGAATGTTCCAGTGAAGAACTATAAGTAATTAATAATATGTTTATAAACCAGTAATTACATTAAATATTTAACCTGTTACTGGAACTGGGGCTTTACATGCCACATGCAGTGTTATGGCATAATCTGGAATGGTTGCATTTTCTATGGAGACTAAGTTTAAGTGTGTATCACACATCCTTTTAGTTATGTGTAGATTTTTCAGAATTTGTACTTTAGTATGATCAGGCCACAGAGAAAATAATGGCTTGTGTGTGGCTGTAAGAATAAGCTAATGTTGGCTAGCTAACCCTTGAGTTTCTTTGAACCCTTTTCCTTTTATTGGTGCATATCATTTAGGCTATAGAGGACAACCCTGTGACTTTAGTGGGAAGAGCAGTCAGTCGTCAGTTGGGTGTCTGAGTAAAGCAAAATAAACCCAGGCAGCTAGCTCCACAGAGAAGCTGACGTCTGCCGAAGGCCCCAGGCCTGCTCTGAGGTACCTCCAGGATTGTAATGGGATAGTCAAATGGCAGTATGTTTTCATGCAATTCCAATTCCATTGGATGAAGAAATAATAATGTGCTATTTCCCTTTAATAGTGAGATGAACAATATGCAACTTAGCAACTCAGCAAACACCATCCAAATCCTGTTTGGACTTGGTTAACACTCTTCCCCACTACCATGAGGAATCAGCAGATAGAAGACCATAGCTCAGACAGTCATAGCCAACGAGTCTCTCTCTCTCTCTCTCTCTCTCTCTCTCTCTCTCTCTCTCTCTCTCTCTCTCTCTCTCTCTCTCTCTATCTATCTATCTCTGCCGTATCAATGATTCCATCTCAAACTGTGAGTCGTAAACTTTGAGAGCCATTTTAGAAATGTCATTGGCATGACTGACAACAGAGGCACTGCCATGTCTTCAGTGGAGCCATCCGGCAGCCTCACATAGTGATGTCTGTGTGTGTGTGTGTGTGTGTGTATGTGTGTGTGTTGTCAGCCAGCCTCAGAATAATCCCCACCCCCACCTCCTCCCTCTTTTCACCGCAATTCCCAAACAAGTATTGGTGGTGAGTTTGTTGACTGTTGATTGTAAGTGCTTGAATTTAGGAACGCCGCCATTTCTAATCACCAAAATTACATTGCTTAGCAACCGGAAAGTTAAACAATGGCATTGCTTATTGTCGGTCACAGACAGCGGCTCTGAGAACACATCAATCTCCACTGTTCCACCACTCCTCCAACCGTTCTGTATACGCAAATAAAAATGAATTCACACACAGACCCAGTAAAATATACAGATGGTCATTTACTTTTGACTGCATGGTGTTGCAACATTAGCTGCACACATTTAGTCTGATCACAGAGTTAGAACAGGCGGTTCTCTTTTATTAGATTTTATGCAATCAAGTACTTGAAGATGAAGAATCCCTTTGAGGGTTGCTGTTACACATTAAGCCATTAAGAATTGCGTAAATGGTGTATCTATTTTATTACGGTGATCAAGGATTAAATGCGAGAGAGCAGCCCTGTAACACATACAGCTGGCCTTCTCCTAAGCTGCCAGAGCCCTCTGCTTCCCAAAGGTCATTATAGGAGAAGAGAGACCATCAGAGAATATGTTGCCCCCAGTCTTCCTCTCTCTCTCTCTCTCTCTCTCTGCTCTCTCTCTCTCTCTCACTCACTCTCTCTCTCGTTCTCTTTCTCTCTCGCTTGCTCTTTTTCTCTCTTGCTCGCTCTCTCTCTCTCTCTCTCTCTCTCTCTCTTGCTCTCTCTCTCTCTCTCTCTCTCTCGTCTCTCTCTCTCTCTCTCTCGCTTGCTCTTTCTCTCTCTCTCTCTCTCTCTCTCTCTCTCTCTCTCTCTCTCTCTCTCTCTCTCTCTCTCTCTCGCTCTCTCGCTCTCTCTCGCTCTCTCTCTCTCTCTCTCGCTTCTCTCTCTCTCTCTCTCTCTCTCTCTCTCTCTCTCTCTCTCTCTCTCTCTCTCTCTCTCTCTCTCTCTCTCTCTCTCTCTCTCTCTCTCTCTCTCTCTCTCTCTCTCTCTCTCTCTCTCTCTCTCTCTCTCTCTCTCTCTCTCTCCCTCTCTCCCGCCCTCCCTCTCAGGCTTACTACCACACTAGGAAACTGCACAGGACCAGACAAAATACTTATTCTGGTTCTCAGATCAGATAGAGTGAATTTGTTTATTTTCTCAAGCTGTGTGGGTAACAGCTATGTGTGTATATCTCTGTGTGTCTGGTGGTAGGGGTGTACAGTAGTTATACGTGAAGAACCCAGTAGCTTAGTAACTTGAGACAACGTCTATATTTCCCCCTGCATAAGTTAGTGGCCTACCGTGTGTGTGTGTGTGTGTGGGGGGTGTGGTGTGTTGTGTGTGTGCATGCGTCTGCCTGCATGTGTGTTTGTGTGTGTGTCTGCGCATATGGTGTGTGCATTAGTTAACCTGGAAGTCTAAAGGCACAGTATCAGCATTGGCACAAAGGGCCAGTCACAGTGGAAGTTGGCAGGGGTTGAGCTGAGCGGCCCTATTGGGTTTTAGGCTGGCATTATGCATTCATGTTTAGTCTCTCTCAGGTGCTATGTTTTATCCCCAGGCCAGCTTGGACCCATTTTCAATGGACCTTCTGATGAAAAACTGTATAGGTGGGAGAAAAATTATTTCCATGCTTCTAGAGATCTGCTGCATTGTTCCGTCAGATTCAATTACCTGACTTCTAATTAGGAGGCTATAGAGAAGGCCTGGTTTGTGATCCGGACATCACACTGTGGAGCCGGCTGATAATGGGTGGTATCGCTATCACAGCCCAACCACAAGCAGATGGGCTGGAAAAAGCAAGCCATGAAATAAGCAGTCACTCATACAAGCCTAAGATATTTGTTTAGAGCTCAATTTATTTTGGATTCCTAAATGTTTGTGGAAGTATGTTGTGTTTTCCTTTCTTCCGTTGAGTTCATTGACACGCTGTGGAGAAAACAAATCGACTGATAGTCTGTATTGAGGATTTGAGCGTTTAGCTAGCTACCTCTGCTCCCAGGTGCTTGACTCATGAATATTATGTTCATCATACAGTAGCCTATGGTCAGAGTATTAGCCCATGGTTTATTTAGACTCCACAGGGTATTACCATATCAGTCTAGGGCTCCATTGGGCTCAGTTGATTTCTATCACACAGAGGCCATGGCTTGAACAAAAGAAGCACTGTGATCACAGTTGGTCTGCATTCAGCTCAGCACTATTAGCATTGGCTGCTTGACTGCGTTAGTATTTGAACTGGGCTGAAGTTTCCTCATTTGGCTGAAAAGCATTCATACCTAGATGAATAGGGGTGATACAGTCAGGGCTGATGGTCAGTGGCTGGCAGGGCTGGAGCGGACACAGAAATACCTGACCACTGTAGCAATCATGCAGGTTTGTTGGATACAGGTATGGCAGTGCTACTTAAGGTTTCGATGGGAATAGGGTGTTTGTCTGGGTCAATACTGAAAATAATAAGCTTTCCAAAAAAGAAGGAAGAGCATTATTTGTGATGTTGTTGTTTAGTGTTGCGAAGAGGAAGGTTGTTAGTGGGTGGACGGTGTCAGTGTCCTACTGAACTCTAGAGGAGGGCTGATGAGAAGGTAGAGGATCACACATTCCTTTGGCCTGTTCCCCAGCACCTATAGAAACCAATGATTTATATATACACTAGATGACTAACAGGATGCGCTGATTTGAATCCACTGCGCCTCCATCTTTGCACTCTCCCACCAATTGTCAAAAATATTTTGGAAACTATAGAAATGTATTTAGTAATGTTAACATTTGTTTTTGCCATGTTTATTCTATTATAGACACATTAATGCATACTTTAAAATTATATTATGTGAGTTAATAAATAAATATATATACGTAAACATTTTTCTTGAAGTATAGCTAATTTTTAAAAAAGTTCTAATGTTAATGTCCCCTCTACAACAAAAAAATACTTAAATACATGTCATTTTGTCCTTGAAACATTGAATTGAAATACTGTAGAATTCCATTCATTCCTATGTAGGACTGCGTCTTCTGGGGAGTGCCAATATGGCCGACCGGTGGCTTCAAACCCTCGCATTGGCCAATACATAGCATCTGCAATCCAGGGTTTATATACATCACTGATAGAAACGCACCAACAACATCCATATAGTGGGTCACATAGGGAATGTGGCAGGATTTTAAACAGTACACAACTAAATATAGCTGGGGATGCCACTATCAGAAAATGAGTTAGGAGTGCAGTGCTAGTCATTTAGAAAGTCATTATTCTTATCATTGCTGTCTCTGAAATAATTTCAGGTCTCTCCATGCAATGAATACTGTATATTAAACTAAACATGTGAGGGAAGCATTCAAACTTTGGTAATCTACGCAGACCCCAAGAAGTAGCCATCCAAACTCCTTTCATGTGTCGGACTATGTTTGGATACCATTTTATTTTACAATATGCAATAATACTGATGTTTCATGAAACATCTGTATTGGTAAAATGTTTTAGTTTATTTGGTCATCAAAACTTGTGTTGCTAGAGTAGAGAACACAAGAGGACCATAATAGCAGACTCCATCTTATCTCATCTTTCCCATCTCTTTTCTTATTGGCCATGAAAATCTCTCATCTCTTATTATTGAACTACAGATCTATTTTGTAAGGCCAAATAGTGGTGTTTCATTTGCCCTGCAATGAGGTAGAATATTTTAGTTGTACACACGCATCCCCTTTTCAGCTGTGTAATGAATGTAAACGTATACAGACAGTGAATAGAGAGGTATTTTCCTCTTCAGTCGCACCGTCCTCAATTGCCTAGGCAGACGGGTTTAACTCCAGTCATGCAATCTCCCCTTGATAGTGGAGATATGAATCTCTCAATATCATCTGAAGCGATGGTGGAGAAGACTCATTGACTCCATTCATGCTTCACTCTCCTCCACTCCTGGTGGAATCAGTAGAAGGCATCAGATAAGATCATAAAACTGTATCCTAATTTACAGCCTCTCTCTCTCTCTCTCTCTCTCTCTCTCTCTCTCTCTCTCTCTCTCTCTCTCTCTCTCTCTCTCTCTCTCTCTCTCTCTCTCTCTCTCTCTCTCTCTCTCTTTCTCTCTCTCTCTCCCCTCCACAGTGCGTCTATTAGAGATGTGTGTGCTAATTCGTTTTATGTCCAGGGCTCCTGCAGATGTAGCCTGCTACAAAGGAGTCATTTAGAAACCTAATGAAAAGAGCAAGCAGTTTGTGGAGATCAGGGGGTCTTTTATGAAGCTCCGCACGGGAAGAAAGGGAAACAGGAGAGGCACACCAGTTTTGTAACATAAATTATTGCTTTATTAAAAGATGAGGGGCTCTTCTCCCCGCTACAATGGAACAAACACATAGGAAGGTGCAGAGAGGATATCGGTGTAGTATACGTATGTAGCTTTCTGTCTGTCAGAGCCTCCAATATGGCACCTGATAGAGAGGCTGCAGTGTAGCTCAAGTGTGACAGACAGAAAGAGATGAATGTTTGTATCTACCAGCCACTGACAACGCCACGTTTGATATGATTATTCACTCTCGTTTAAACACGCAGACACAGAAAAAAGGGGGAGAGAAAAAGTTAGGAGAATGATGCAGGTTTCAGTGGACTGGCAAGAGTGTATTTTTGAAATGCAAACTAACCTTAAAGTTAAATAAATTCAGTCATTTTTTGCTATTCTAATTTCCTTGGGACATTATAGATATTTTGGGGGAGGAGGAGAGTTGTGCAAGATGCATTATTTTAATAGCATTCAGATGCAGGGCGAAATGTTTTCTGAACTAATACAATTCAGGCTGCAGTACTGTAATTCCATCAGCACCAATTTATTGAAGCAAAATAGTAATATGCAAATATCAGAAGAGATGTACAGCTACAAGCGAAAACTCTGAAATCATTTAGATTTAAAGAAATAATATTGCACAGAGGGGGGGAAAATTAATCACACGGAAAAATGTCTCCTTTACGATTGCACTGGTGTATTACCTGGGGGCATGAATTGTAAATGGGAAATCAACATTGTACCTTCTGATAAGGCTAACAAATTAATACAAGTATTTTATTTCCACCTCCGATGCTGACGCTCGTGTGAAAAGTCACAGAGGAACTTATTTTTCTTTCTCTCTCTCAGAGGTTTTGTTCAGTCGGTACCGGTAATTTGTTTTACAAGGCAGGTTGCTTTCAGGTGCAATACATCCACAATGCACTTCTTCAATGCCTAGTTTAGATGGAGAGGTTATGTGTTTAATTGGAAAAGAACATTCAGTTTTGGCTTGGGTCCATCTTGTCTTATACAGTATGTCTAAACTTACAGTATATACCAAATAACTGTTAACTGTGTGTGTGTGTGTGTGTGTGTGTGTGTGTGCATGTATGTCCAGGTCCCCTAGAGGATGGCGCCCTGGGGGAAGAAGAGGAGTGTGTGTCAGAGGAGAACGAGCTCATGGCCAAAGATGAGTTCTCGACAGAGGAGAACTTCTCAGCAGAGTTTGAGTCAGAAAACATGAGCTGTGGAGACATGGAGTACTTCTGCAACAAAGGTGACCTGGATTCTCCTAGTTCTCCTTGTTTTAATAATTCCCACATGGCAGTCATAGACACTGAAATACATGGATTCAACAAATGGTCCCATTTTCAATAATTGTCCCTAGTACTTACAGTATACAGTGGGGGAAAAAAGTATTTAGTCAGCCACCAATTGTGCAAGTTCTCCCACTTAAAAAGATGAGAGAGGCCTGTAATTTTCATCATAGGTACACGTCAACTATGACAGACAAAATGAGAAAATAAAATCCATAAAATCACATTGTAGGATTTTAATGAATTTATTTGCAAATTATGGTGGAATATAAGTATTTGGTCAATAACAAAAGTTTCTCAATACTTTGTTATATACCCTTTGTTGGCAATGACACAGGTCAAACGTTTTCTGTAAGTCTTCACAAGGTTTTCACACACTGTTGCTGGTATTTTGGCCCATTCCTCCATGCAGATCTCCTCTAGAGCAGTGATGTTTTGGGGCTGTCGCTGGGCAACACAGACTTTCAACTCCCCTCCAAAGATTTTCTATGGGGTTGAGATCTGGAGACTGGCTAGGCCACTCCAGGACCTTGAAATGCTTCTTACGAAGCCACTCCTTCGTTGCCCGGGCGGTGTGTTTGGGATCATTGTCATGCTGAAAGACCCAGCCACGTTTCATCTTCAATGCCCTTGCTGATGGAAGGAGGTTTTCACTCAAAATCTCACGATACATGGCCCCATTCATTCTTTCCTTTACACGGATCAGTCGTCCTGGTCCCTTTGCAGAAAAACAGCCCCAAAGCATGATGTTTCCACCCCCATGCTTCACAGTAGGTATGGTGTTCTTTGGATGCAACTCAGCATTCTTTGTCCTCCAAACACGACAAGTTGAGTTTTAACCAAAAAGTTATATTTTGGTTTCATCTGACCATATGACATTATCCCAATCCTCTTCTGGATCATCCAAATGCAGTCTAGCAAACTTCAGACGGGCCTGGACATGTACTGGCTTAAGCAGGGGGACACGTCTTGCACTGCAGGATTTGAGTCCCTGGCGGCGTAGTGTGTTACTGATGGTAGGCTTTGTTACTTTGGTCCCAGCTCTCTGCAGGTCATTCACTGGGTCCCCCCGTGTGGTTCTGGGATTTTTGCTCACCGTTCTTGTGATCATTTTGACCCCACGGGGTGAGATCTTGCGTGGAGCCCCAGATCCATTTCCTAATAATTGCTCCCACAGTTGATTTCTTCAAACCAAGCTGCTTACCTATTGCAGATTCAGTCTTCCCAGCCTGTTGCAGGTCTACAATTTTGTTTCTGGTGTCCTTTGACAGCTCTTTGGTCTTGGCCATAGTGGAGTTTGGAGTGTGACTGTTTGAGGTTGTGGACAGGTGTCTTTTATACTGATAACAAGTTCAAACAGGTGCCATTAATACAGGTAAAGAGTGGAGGACAGAGGAGCCTCTTAAAGAAGAAGTTACAGGTCTGTGAGAGCTAGAAATATTGCTTGTTTGTAGGTGACCAAATACTTATTTTCCACCATAATTTGCAAATAAATTCATAAAAAATCCTACAATGTGATTTTATGGATTTTTTTTCCTCAATTTGTCTGTCATAGTTGACGTGTACCTATGATGAAAATTACAGGCCTCTCTCATCTTTTTAAGTGGGAGAACTTGCACAATTGGTGGCTGACTAAATACTTTTTTCCCCACTGTACATACTTTAACTGTATACATACTGTACTATTAACATGGTAGTTACAGGAGCAGTGGTGTCTAAGAGCCCAAAATGGTTGACTCCCCATTCATGTCACTGATAAGATGTTCCAACTCTTTGAACGGCATGGTACACAGAACCAAACCTAGACACAGGCAGGGCATTCTGGCAGTACATATGTAACAATGTGAGAAATGCTCCTGCATCTCTGTGTTCACTGTTGAATCTGTCCTTTTTTATATCTGATTCACACAATGTACCTTAGAGCAGCGGATTGATCTGGATCTCTCCCTCCTCTCTCTCTCTCTCTCTCTCTCTCTCTCTCTCTCTCTCTATGTATCTCTCTCTCTCTCTCTCTCTATGTATCTCTCTCTCTCTCTCCCTCTATGTATCTCTCTCTATGTATCTCTCTCTCTATCTCTATCTCTCCCTCTCTCCCTCTATGTATGTATCTCTCTCTCTGTCGCTGTCTCTCTTCCTCTATGTATCTCTCTTTCTGTCTCTCTATCTCTGTGGCTTTGTGTTGCTCCTATGAAGGCCCTCCATGCCCACTGGAGAGTAGTGAGCTAGCGTGTCACTTCCCTACCTTTGAGCCAGTACAGTACTCTGAACAGTCTGAACACTCCCAGCTTACACCTGCTACTGCTGGGAGGACTATCAGCCACAAAACGCCTAGCGCAGTCAAACCCATTAACTACTCTTTGAACTCCAATTCAATTAGATTGCTGCTGTATTTTTGTTTCATTTTGGTCACACCCTGCCATCACAGGAGTTAATTTGCGTCCTGCTCCAGGTTACAGTGTGAAGATGACAGAGCTGTCACACACATACACAGAGGTGCATACATGCCCACATATACACACACAGACACACACACACACACACCTCCCCCATACCCCCAGTTTTAGTCCCCCAGGTGTCCCCAGATTCACTGGCTCATGAATGCCATACATTTGACTTTTAATGAAAAACCAATACTTTGAATGTCTCACGTCTCCTTTTCCTTCAATAAGAAATGTTTTGAATTATTATTTATTTTTCACACCTCTAAACTTTTAGGATTTGAAAACGTCTTCAAAAAAGAAATATTTGTATGCTTTGCATAGGCTATGCCCTCAATAATCATATCAATAACAGTGTACCTTTGTTCTTTAAAAAAAAAACATATTTGAAAACGTTCCGAAATTGGAATTAACAGCAAAACCTCCCCTGTGCCTCTGGTATAACTGTATATTGTGAGAGTTATACACAGCAACAGGACAACCACTGAATAGATTGTGATTCACAGACCTATTAGCTCTAGTATAAATTGAACACTACAGTATGTGAAAGTAGCCCAAGGAATATTACAATTTAAAATGTGATTGTACAAGTCTTCAAAGAGCCCTGGAGAAACCATTTGATAGCTCCATTGTCTTGGATAAGACCAAGTATGAGTGTGTGTGCCTCAAATCTCCTTTCACTTTCTGATGTTTTGGAATAAAGTAAAACTAAGAGTTGTCCGAAGTGCCAACTGTTCCTTTTCGAGATACATAAATAATCTTGCCCTTGTCATGTACAAGCTTTACCAGTCAGATTTTTTTTTACTTTCACTATCTAAGCTTAGCTAAGTCTCCCACTTCCTCTTAAAACCCAAGTGATGTCCTATCCAAGTTTCTTTTCTTTCCTCGTTGCAATTTCTGCACAATCATCAGGTATAGCCATTTTCCAGCCATGTTTCATTGCTCAATGAGATCTCTTTAAACCTCATTTAAACCTATGTCTGAGTGGCTTAAATTTACCCCACTTATGTTGAAAGTGCCTGCGAATTAAACAGGACGCAATCCTGGACCAGCATTAAACGGTTTAAGTGTGTTATTCCTCAACTATAGGAGGAAAAAAAGGGCCCCTTGATTAACTAAACCCTCTGAAATGTGATGGCTGTGGTGTAATTAGTCCGGTGCGGAGTTGAACGTAGGTTTTAAAGCAGCCACTCATCCCATGGCCTTTATCTTGTCTTCCCTCTCGCCTCTCTCTCGGAGAATACGGTCTCCCCTGTGAAGGAAGGGTTCTCCACTGAGCCACACTGTGGGACTTTGTGGTCTTAGCTTAGCCTTGTATCTGTGTAGTCACTCTGCGAAATGGGCTTGTCACAGGGACCTAAAACCTCCATTAAAAGTTGGAGCCTATAATAGGTATTAAAAAGCTGTGGGAACACAAAGAGGAGGACCAATTTTCATTAACATATGAAGCACTTATTAACTTTGATCGGAGTGCGGTGAAGTAGCAAAGCCGCTTAAAGGCGCAAAGGTCAAGAAGTTGAATGCCACCAAATCTTACCCGTCTGCCTTACCCTTGCAGAAAAGGCAGGGCCTCCTTCAGATAACTGGTGGAGCACCTTGACGCCCCAGCTTGACTTGACTTGGTCGTGACTAAGACTCTTCACCCAATTCATAGGGCCATGGTTGGTTGACTCTGGAACCTGTTCATTCTTCTGTTCCTGTCCTGCTCCTTTTATTGACTTATTTTAACACACCATACTATGTTGTCACCTTGTCTTTTAGCAACTGCTTGGAGTACTTCAGTCTTATTAAGTCAGGTTTTGTGTCTGTTTGGCAGCATGCGTGATACATTTTTGTTGTTGTTGCATCGTCCAATGTTTTAACAAAGAATGAGTCTATTCTTTCCCAGAATCCCTGTCCCTTATCCACATTCTTATTCAGAATGTCATTTATGTAATCTGTGTTTCTGTAAACTGTGTAATCGTTCCACTTTGTGGACACCTGAAACTATTTGGAGAGTGTATCACTCTTCAGTTCTACCCATGCCTACTCATCTACCATGAAATTATTGAGAGGCTCTTGTCTGTCAGTGACACCACACATCATAATGGCTCTGAAACTACATACATTGGTGTGAAATGAAGTAGCCAGCTAGAATAGAACAGGGAAGCTCTGTGAGAGGAGAGCATGTGAATCAACATTCAATTAGAGAGAGGGGTTCTACCCATGAGCACTCTGGACAAACCACACCCCTCCACCACACACACACCAACCTTCCACACCCCTGCAGAAACAACCTTGGAGTTTCCTTGGCAATTAAATAATCTCTTCTAAAACAACTTCCTGTGCACGGTCCACTTCCCATTTATGGAGGCCTGCTAGTGAAATGAATGCAGAGACAGGAAGACACTCCTCACACCTGATTTATACTCTGTTGTCACACCCAGAGCCATAATTGTGAGAAGGATGCCATTTTATTTCCAGAGCGGCATCACTTTTACTGAAATTGTGAAATTTCACCTTGTTCTTGTACCCCTTTTTATTGCTGTGGAAATATGAGAGGGAAGGGGATGGGGGATGTCTGTGAAGTTTAACACAGTGTTGGCACAAGCTGCTCTGTGCGTGTTCGTGTGCGTGTGTGTGTGTGTGTGTGTATGAGAGAGAGAGAGATTCACACCTATTTACTGATGACGAAAAACTCTTGACTGAGAACATTTGATACTGATGGTAGCAAAGTGCATACAGTGACCGTATAACATAAATGTAATTGCATTTCTAAGAATGAGACGATTGCATTTATGTTCCAAACACCGTTAATAGACCCAAATTATGGCATTACAATGCAGTCATACACAGTTTACTTTCTCACAGTTGAAGGGGACCTGAATATCTGGTAGGCTACTCATTGTGGTAAATACAAAATCACATTGACCCTCGATTTGACCTTTCAATGGCTAATCTGAATCATAGTCAGTCAGAGACATATAGCAACAAACAGAAAGTGGCAGAATTCATATGCCACTCTTTGTGCCATTCAGAAATAATCAGGATCCTCACCAACAGAACATCTCCTCCGTTCTCTGTTTTTTTTTTTGCCACAGCTGCCAGCCCAGTGCCTGGAATGGTAAATGTGGAATTTTAATGCACAGTTGATGCTGAGGAATATGAGAAATGCTAATTTGTGGCGCGATAAGATGAATCGAGACATCCCTTTAGCCCCATTTGACTCAGTGGAGGAAATTAATCATGAATGTTTGTTAAGTATGACAATCTAACTGGGCCAGATCTACATGCTCCCAGACTGGAGGGAGAGTGAGATAAAACCTGGTGCTACAGACGCCCAGGAAAACTGCCAGATTCTGTAATGATGGGAATTTATTGGCGGTTAAAGAGACAGTGGCAAGGCTTATTCACTAATAACCTCCCTCCATTGGAGAGCTCCACTGCATAGTGTTGGTGGGGTGTTTTGACACTGCCTGTATCTCTGAAAGATTTATGATTTATTCTCTGTAATGGTTTTTCTGAGAACAGAGACAGAAGTCTTAGAGGTATTCTTGACTTTGGTGGGGACAGTGTCTTTTTGGAATGGCTGATAACTACATGTTATTTGCTGTATCAACAACCTTCTTTAAACATGAATGACCTTCTGTCATTTGCCTTTGATTAGATTTAGCTAGTTGATTTACCTCAAGGCATTCATTAGAAAGCGATGTGATCTTGATAGCAGTTTGGTTATTATGACAACCTTGAGACTAACGTAGATCTATGGTCGAACCCAACCCTAAATCTTAACCTAACACATCCTATGGTGGGTTAAACATACAGTAACCATTTGCTTTACTAACACCATTTAAACATCAGCATTCCCTATGCTACAATAAGACCATGTAGAGGGAGTAGCAACCTGTCTGTTGGCTGGCTGGTAAGATTAGACGTCTCTGAGCTCCTTAAAGTCGCATGCGAACCAGATTGACATTTTCAAGGGCTTCCTTGGCAGAGACAATGCTAAAATGGAGAGAAAAAGCCAATATGACTTTGTTCCTACCTTGCTGGAGGAGTTGTTTGTGTAAATCGCCTATAAGCTTATTGACCTGGATGTGTGGCACCCGACCGTGTGTGACTGTGATTTGGCTGGAGAGGCTGTCCTTTGATGAAGCAGCGATAGGGAGGGCTGATTCTAACAGCTCACTGACTCCTTGAAACATGCCCGCCAAACCTGCCCCAACATACACTGTGCTCTGTACCCTACCACATGCCCTCCCTACCCTACCCCATGCTTCCCTACCCTACCCCATACTCCTCACTCCACCTTTCTCCATCCTCACTGTCAGATACATTCTCTTTCTCATTCACCCCTAAATGTCTTCATTTGATTGCACATGGAAAGAGATTTAGCCGGCGGTAGATTACGATGAAATAGACTATAATGTAGATCATTGACAATCTGTATCCTTTAATAACACCGCAATAAATAAGTTATATCAAACACAGCCCCCTCTGAATGAAACGGAATGCTTTAATAGTCTATTTGTATGGCAAAAAGGTTTTGAGATAGCTCATGCACATTGAAGTCATGAAGATGCTGTATGTATCCCTGTATCTTTTATCGTACTGTAGCCTACATACTGGTACAACATTTTCCTCCTTGCTGGTTTCCCCTGCAACATTTGCTAGAGAGGAAACTTCATCAAGCCCAATGCTTGCCTGTGACATTGTTCATCTCTGTGAGGTTGCCTGGGCGATTGTGTTTAAAATGCATTGCAAACGGTGGTTAGATAGAAGGCAGCAGAAAATCCGTAATCACTGCTTAATTAAGGAATCATCTTGTAGCTTCATTTCCTGAGCTGTAATTAAACACTTCCAATACGTTTCGTTGCAGGGCTTAACATGTTCGCCTGAGATCAAGGTACTGCCTTTAATGTTATCTCACCCGGCTTCTTTAAACTCGCTCCACTGAAAGGAACTGTTGATATTCGCCCTTTGTTATCCTAGTCATGACGCCTAGTGATCCCCAGTATGCTAAAGAGCTTCTCCAGCTAACTGTACTCCATGCCCCCAACAATAAATAGCGAGGGGGATTCAGTGAGTGGGCTCACTGATAATACTTACTGGGAAGGAAGGCAAGGGGGAGAATTTCGCCATCCCAAGCAGACACTTGCATAAGCTAAACTGGGTCACTGTGACCTCATGTTACTGTTAGTAGGACAGTGCTGCAGACTTCCTTCACTTGTCGTTTTTTTTTGCTCTCACAGAGAGGCAGGAAGCTGCTGTCCTTTTGGCAATGTTTGCTGCCTTCTTTGAAGTGAGTCGTGTGTAGAAAGCCAAACAACCGTAGTGAGTGTTGATTGATCTGAAGATTAACCCAGGATGGAGACAACGTTAAGGCCTTATTCTGGACTGTATAGACGTGTCCGATATGGCACCCTATTTACTATATAGCACACTACTTTTAACCAGCCAGTAGTAGTAGTATTCATAGTACCTTTACATCAGAAGGGTCTGACTAAATCCATCCCTCCACTACCTTCTTCAATGAAGTCTAATAATAATCCATCAACGCCCTTGGACGTACACTGTAGGTTTAACACATCAAAGCAATTGAAAAGATTATGTGAACAGATAGAACTAAGTATCCCTCCACTATGGACAAGCCTACCACCACCAAGCAGGGCAGTAGAGCTCAGAGACTGAAGTCAGGGCTGGAGACGTAAACATTTTTACATTCTAATAATTTAGCAGACGCTCTTATCCAGCAGTCTCCCCTCCGCTCTGCTAGTGTTTTTAGCCACATTGAATGTATTGGATTTAGAAAAAGACAAGGGGTTTGTTATAGAATGACTTAATTATCTGTGGACCTGGACATGCAAAACAGAAGAGGTTTTCAAGGAAAATCTAGGAACGTGGTAAGCAGCATTGGTTGCTGTTGTGGCTGTGTAGGGTGTACAGTGCTGTATGTTTACCAAGGTATTTAAGCACTTTACTTCCCAGGTTAGAGAAAGATAGCTAAATATCCCTGGGTATGTCCTCTCTCCGCTTCTCCCTCTCTCTCCACCCCCTCTCTCCCTCTCTCCCTCTCCCTGTCTCCCCCCCTCTCTGTTTCTCTCCCCATCTATCTCTCTCTCGTTCTCTCTCTTTCTGAGCCTCAGTCCTGAGATCTGCTGTTCTGCATCCTAGAACACACATTCTCCCTCCTCCACAATAGATCAAACAGTAATAAATAGCCACGTTCCTCTCTCTCTCTCTCTCTTTTTTCTTGCTATGCCAACTTTCTTGCTCCTCCTTCCTTCCTGCTACACATGGGCTTCCTCCTGTATGGTAACTCATGGGAACTGCACCAGCCGGTGGTCCCACAGTAATTCAATGCACTGTACTGGACTATATTGCATAGTAACAAAAAGACAGTGTATTCAAAGCTGCAGGGCTGACATTGCTTAATGTTAAGAAAACAGTATGTATAGCTTACGTAACCGTTTATTTATTGTTTTGAGCCATAGACCTTTAACATTAGTTACAGTGCCTTCAGAAGGTATTCACACCCCTTTACTTTTTCCACATTTTGTTGTGTTACAGCCTGAATTTAAAATGGATTAAAATGGTTTGTGTCCCTGGCCTACACACAAGACCCCATAATGCCAAAGTGGAATTATGTGTGGAATTATGTTTTTAGTTTAAATTAATTCTAAATGAAATGTTTGAAGCAATAAGTATTCAACCCCTTTGTTATGGCAAGCCTAAATAAGTTCAGGAGTAAAAATTAGCTTGACAAGTCACATAATAAGTTGCATGGACTCACTCTGTTTGCAATAATAGTGTTTAACATGATTTTTGAATGACTATCTCATCTCTGTACCCCACATATACAATTATGTATAAGGTCCCTTCAGTCGAGCAGTGCATTTCAACCACAGATTCAACCACAAAGACCAGGGAGGTTTTTCCAATGCATCGCAAAGAAGGGCACCTATTGGTAGATGGGTGAAATTATTAATTACACTTTGGATGGTGTATCAATAAACCCAGTCACTACAAAGATAGAGGCATCCTTCCTAACTCAGTTGCCAGAGAGGAAGTAAACCGCTCAGGGATTTCATCATGATGCCAATGGGGATTTTAAAACAGTTACAGAGTTTAATGGCTGTGATAGAGAGGATGGATCAACAACACTGTAGTTACTCCACAATACTAACCTAAATGACAGAGTGAAAAGAAGGAAGCTTGTACAGAATAAAAATATTCCAAAACATGCATCCTGTTTTCAATAAGGCACTAAAGTAACTCTGCAAAAAATGTGGCGAAGAAATGAACTTTATGTCCTTAATACAACAGTACCACTCTTCATATTTTTAAGCTTGGTGGTTGCTGCATCATGTTATGGGTATGCTTGTCATCGGTAGTGCTGAGCAATTAACCGAAATGTCGGTTATTTTTCGGTTTGTAAACAACAAATTGACCGACATCGGTTCAATTATTTGAATTCCATTTAGTTTGTGGGTTTTTCTGTGAGCTCAGTGCGCACATTGCGCTGCAGTTCTCTAGAGATAAATCAGATCATGCCCGAACTGTGCGATGTAGTAGGGAGTTGTAGTTTCCAACAGGCCAATGTTCTGCATAGTTTAGCGCAGAAAACTTGATAATAACCACAATGACCATAATCCATTGCGAGACATAAGAATGCGCGATCAAGAGGGATACATAGAGAGCAGTTGCTTCACGAGGTATTTTTTACCTGAAAATACATTATCTAAGTGATTGATAGTTCGTATTTAGCAGTCATAAATGTATGCCTTATGTACTTTGAAGAACTACTAAAATAGTGATTTTGTCAGACAGCATAGGCAGCAGCTCTATAGAGATGAGATGAGATCACTTGGAATGAAATAATAAAGCCATCAAATAAAACAAATGTAATATACACAACAACTGAAATATTTTATTAAAGTAAAGTCATGTTAAAAAGTGATAAGCAGTAATGGGCAGTTACTACCATCATGGGACTTGTATTAATTGTTTTATTCTGTGTTGTTACAGCATTCAACCCACATGATGCATAGTGCATTTAATGTGTTTTTTAAAAATATCGAAACCTAAATTGAAAATCGTGATTCTTTTTGAATAATCGAACCGAAACCGAATCAACCTCAAAAAGCACTAATCGTTCAGCACAAGTCATCTACAAGTACTAGGGAGCTTTTTAGGATACAAATAAATGGAATAGAGCTAAGCACAGGCACAATCCTAGAGGAAAACCTGGTTCAGTCTGCTTTCCACCAGACACTGGGAGACAGATTCACCTTTCAGCAGGACAAAAACCTAAAACACAAGGCCAAATATACACTGGAGCTGCTTACCAAGACGACTTTGAATGTTCCTAAGTGGCCTAGTTATGGTTTTAAATAAAATCGGCTTGAAAATCTATGGCAAGACTTGAAAATGGCTGTCTAGCAATGAACAACAACTAACTTGACAGAGCTTGAACAATTTAATATTGTACAATCCAGGTGTGCAAAGCTTTTAGAGACGTACCCAGAAAGACTCACAGCTGTAATCGCTGCCAAAGGTGATTCTAACATGTATTGACTCAGGGGAGTGAATACTTATGTAAATTAGATATTTCTGTATTTCATTATTAATACATTTGCAAACATGTTTTCACTTTGTCATTATAGGGTATTGTGTGTAGATGGTTGAGAGAAAAAATATATTCAAAACATTTTGAGTTCAGGATGTAACACAACAAAATGTGGAATAAGTCAAGGGGTATGAATACTGTCTGAAGGCACTGTATTGTCAATGATATCTGAACACTATGACTTGGATATAGTCGTATGTCTTCTTCATTGATAACAGTTGTTTCAACTGTAATATATGGGTGCCCCTCGATCAAACATGTTCTGGCAACAGTATGATTACTGTATGACCAACCTGTCCCATCTCTCCGTCTGTCTACAGGTGAAGAAGATGGCAGTGGAGAAGCAGGGGAGTCAGACATGGATGGACAGAGTGAGAAGACCAGACACCCAGCTATAGGACCAGAGGACTGGGATGGACCAAGTACGTTTACGTCATTTCTCTCTCTCTTTGTAATGTCTTTACCTGGTGGTTAGCATCTGGTTGTCTGGCAGTTATCTGACATCCCTCAACCAGAAAGCCATATTTCAACCAGGAAGTTACTTTTTTATGACATCTAATGACACATGTTGCCCGATGTGAATGGAATGCACCTCGTAGGATGAGTGCCTTCAAATCTACCAGAAAGGGAAAGAGCAAGGTCCATGAGATATAACCTCAAAAGTCTCTAAAGTTGGGATAAATTGTGCTTCCTAACAACAATAGATGGTAAAACTGGGAAAAGTGATGTGGTGAGCTAAATGAGTATATTATCACCATTGAATAGTAACTTAACTTACCAGTGTTGAATGGGTGGATGAAATTGCTTTGCTCTTAATCTTATTGTATATGTGCTTGAACATAAAATGGGACCCCAACAGAAAGCTTATAATAAAAAAACTAACTATATTTATTTTCTCCTTGAAAATCTCATTTTACCATGCAGATTTCCCTTGCTTTTCTTCACAAGGGTTTAGAAAAATGGTTGTATCTTGTTTTTTCCGTCTTAAAAGTCACTTCATCAAAGTGATGGATAATACATCGAACAAGATAGCAGCACAGCAATTACTGTTGAGGGCATTACATCCACATTGCTGAACACACAAAATATGATTCCCTTCTAATGCATATGACCTTAAGAATATATTGCAGCAGGTACATACGTTTATAAAAGTGGGATTTGGACAAGTTGTGCTGGTGCTGAAGCCCCCTGCGGTGTGCATTTTATACTGACAGTGAATCAGTGTTATCGGCCCCTATCAGATAATGCATTTATCATTAAATTTTACATTTGCATTTAAATCTGGGGAAAGAAATGAGCATTGCTGGTTAAAGATTAGAGAGGCTGGGCTGACAGTAATATAACATCACCATGATCAGTCAGGAGACAGGGCTGAGGGGGTCAGCGCTCCACTATGGGGGCCACCATGACAAAAAGACAGCAGGCATCACATGACGAAGAGAAGGCCTTTTGGGCCGGGGGAAAACGCTGAGCTTAAAAATACTGCTGTCTTTGAAAGGGAGATAGGATGGGAGGGGATGGGAGCTCTATGACTGGCTGTAATTATATACCGATCTCTCTCTGTCTCTGTCGCTCTCCATCTCTCTCTCTGTCTTTCTCTCGCTCTCGCTCTATCTCTCTTTCTCTCTCTCTCTCTCTCTCTCTCGCTCTCTCTCTCTTGCTCTCTCTCTCTCTTTCTCTCTCTCTCTCTTGTCCTTAGCCGTCTGAATATTGAGAATTGCAGGCTCATAACACAACACTAACTGCTGGACTGACTGGGGGGGTGGGGGTGTTCAGTAGGGAGAAAACGTTTGAAACTGAGTAAGGTCCTACCTAACTGAACTACCTGACTGAACTTGTCCAATACTAATAGAGATTTCCGTTTACCGTTGCCAAACATTTTGATACGGTGTGCCCTACTGAACATGACCCTGGCTTGTCTGTCTCATACTTAGGGTTTCTCTCAAACTCTAACTCCAGAAACATGACTTCAGATGAGATAGCACTACTGTCTCACTGACCACTCCTACATACAGGCATTGGGGAAAATAAGTATTTAGTCAGCCACCAATTGTGCAAGTTCTCCCACTTAAAAAGATGAGAGAGGCCTGTAATTTTCATCATAGGTACACGTCAACTATGACAGACAAAATGAGAAAAAAAATTCCAGAAAATCACATTGTAGGATTTTTAATGAATTTATTTGCAAATTATGGTGGAAAATAAGTATTTGGTCAATAACAAAAGTTTCTCAATACTTTGTTATATACCCTTTGTTGGCAATGACACAGGTCAAACGTTTTCTGTAAGTCTTCACAAGGTTTTCACACACTGTTGCTGGTATTTTGGCCCATTCCTCCATGCAGATCTCCTCTAGAGCAGTGATGTTTTGTGGCTGTCGCTGGGCAACACAGACTTTCAACTCCCTCCAAAGATTTTCTATGGGGTTCAGATCTGGAGACTGGCTAGGCCACTCCAGGACCTTGAAATGCTTCTTACGAAGCCACTCCTTTGTTGCCCGGGCGGTGTGTTTGGGATCATTGTCATGCTTAAAGACCCAGCCACGTTTCATCTTCAATGCCCTTGCTGATGGAAGGAGGTTTTCACTCAAAATCTCACGATACATGGCCCCATTCATTCTTTCCTTTACACGGATCAGTCGTCCTGGTCCCTTTGCAGAAAAACAGCCCCAAAGCATGATGTTTCCACCCCCATGCTTCACAGTAGGTATGGTGTTCTTTGGATGCAACTCAGCATTCTTTGTCCTCCAAACACGACGAGTTGAGTTTTTACCAAAAAGTTCTATTTTGGTTTCATCTGACCATATGACATTCTCCCAATCCTCTTCTGGATCATCCAAATACACTCTAGCAAACTTCAGACGGGCCTGGACATGTACTGGCTTAAGCAGGGAGACACGTCTGACACTGCAGGATTTGAGTGCCTGGCGGCGTAGTGTGTTACTGATGGTAGGCTTTATTACTTTGGTACCAGCTATCTGCAGGTCATTCACTGGGTCCCCCCGTGTGGTTCTGGGATTTTTGCTCACCGTTCTTGTGATCATTTTGACCCCACGGGGTGAGATCTTGCGTGAAGCCCCAGATCGAGGGAGATTATCAGTGGTCTTGTATGTCTTCCATTTCCTAATAATTGCTCCCACAGTTGATTTCTTCAAACCAAGCTGCTTACCTATTGCAGATTCAGTCTTCCCAGCCTGGTGTAGGTCTACAATTTTGTTTCTGGTGTCCTTTGACAGCTCTTTGGTCTTGGCCATAGTGGAGTTTGGAGTGTGACTGTTTGAGGTTGTGGACAGGTGTCTTTTATACTGATAACAAGTTCAAACAGGTGCCATTAATACAGGTAACGAGTGGAGGACAGAGGTGCCTCTTAAAGAAGAAGTTACAGGTCTGTGAGAGCCAGAAATCTTGCTTGTTTGTAGGTGACCAAATACTTATTTTCCACCATAATTTGCAAATAAATTCATAAAAAATCCTACAATGTGATTTTCTGGAGAAAAAAAAATCTCAATTTGTCTGTCATAGTTGACGTGTACCTATGATGAAAATTACAGGCCTCTCTCATCTTTTTAAGTGGGAGAACTTGCACAATTGGTGGCTGACTAAATACTTTTTTTCCCCACTGTATCTATCTACCTGGTCAAAGCCCCAAGGATCCATACTCATATATGTTAGTATATCATCATTGCTACACTATCTACATAATTAATATAGTTTTGTTAGGATAAGGTGCACTCCCTCTCAGTTTCAGGTAGTCTTATTAGTATTTCTTAACATCCTTTATGTTCTACTAGTCCATGAGGGAGCCAAAGTTTTCAGAGCCGGATGTGGCTGGCACTCCTTCTGTTGTCTTTGTGGGCAGTGGGCTACAGTCTAAAGTGGGCAAGAAATGAATCTTTGTGCATAATAATGCCATTCACTATCCCATCACGCCTGCCATGAAAGGTCATTTCCCATTTTAATTTTGTCCCATTGTGTTGGAAAAGTCAGATGGGCATGTTATAATTTGAATAAAGAGCGAAATCAGACAATCAGATACGAACATTTTGAAATTACATGGCTTCCTGTTCAAAGCGATTAAAAGCAAATTTATTTAGTTTGAGACTGTCTACGCTGTAATCTCTTTGTAAATGTTCAGATAGCTGTAGCATTCAAATTCTCTTTGTTATTTCTTGTCTTAAGTTTAAGCAGGTGCGATAAAGATCAGCACCGGATCATTTTTAATCACTCAGTGTGTGTATCTGAATAGGATGTATAATGGCTGTTACATAAAGAAAGGGGGCGTTTTTTTCTAATGAGGTGGGCTCTGAACATCCTCACCTGTCTTTGGTGTTCCTATTCAACCACCCCTGGACATTTTCCTCTGTCGATAAAATGACAAAAGCAGCTAACAGAGTACATTCTCTAATTGAACTTTTCATCTTTATGTACCGTGTAAGGATGAACACATATCAAGTGTTTTAATATAGTTGTTTAGAGGAGTCTCTTATCCAAAGTTACTTACAGAACAGTTGACACGGACAGTGACACATGTTTATGAGGCCCATGTGGGAATCGAACCCACAACATTGGTGTTTCCAGCACCATGCTTACCCACAGCCATTGGAACTACTAGTTTCCCAGTGTTCCTTCCTATATAGTATGACAGTAGAACCATGTGACTCATTAATCTGATGGGTGTTCTGCCTCTGAAGTCAGTTCTCTCATAGAACAGAGAACACCCAGGGAGTTCTCAATAGAACCATGACATCCCTGAAGCAATCAGCACAGAGATCTGCTGTTTCAAGTTCATTTGGCGTCATGGATATTTGAAATCCATGTATAATAATGGGAGATAACCCTGACTGTAAAGTACTGCTATTCTTCACTGCTATTCTTCACTCATTTCCATGGACTACTTTGTCTTCGATACAGATCTGCCACTCTTCCTCAAGGCTAAATGAGAGTGGTGGGTTTTAGCTAGCGTTAGCTTCTAATGAACTTCTGCACGTTGTAATCTACATGTCTGCTCTTATGAGCCACACCCCCGTGAAAAGACATGGAAACTCAGTTAGCTTCAGAGGAGGCTCTCTCTCATTGCTTCTTGTGTGGTTTTGTCTCGATACTGTACAGAGTAAAACGTTCTCCCAACGTTTTGTAGGAATGCAGTTGTTAGCTTAGGCTTACATGGCTGATTAAGCAGACACTTTTATGTATATCTGTAAACATAATGTAATCTTCCATCTCGGTGTTAGCATGATACAATGTCATTTTACTGTTAAAATCAACTAAACAACACGCTGCCTCTATTTGTACTACGTAAGATACATCTGACAAACAGTCTTCCTTGAAGATAATGCGTCCAAGATTGCACCATCAGCTGGGTGAGAAGTTTTGTGAAGGAAACGGGGGCAGGGAAGGAGAGGGGAAGGAGAGCACTAAACACAAGCAAATGAGCAGAAGTGATGATCACCTTGCCCATAATTCTTTCTGCTTGACTGGTCCTGAACAGGGCACACTGCCCACCTACCCTTCTCTCTGTGCCAGCTGGGCATGAGCCACGGTCGGACAGGTTGGGGTCAGCTGAAGGAGTGGCCCACCGAGACGATGTCCAACGGTCAGACAGGAACAGACCCCTCCCCTATCCACCCACCCCCTTCATCTCCCGCCGGCCTCCACCCCCTTCATCAAGTCATCAAAAGCTGCACAGCAAAACATGTCTGTCCTCAGATGAAGACTACAGTAGTCTCACAGTTTTTTACTCCAGCCCACCTTTGAGTGTTTGCCGATGGCGATGTTCCCGCCTACTGGTCCACACGAAAACAATAACGTTTCAGGTTTTATGCACATATGTCACGCGAGGAGAATTTGTAGAGCAGATGGCCACGATACCTTGGCAGGTGCCTCGACAAATGTTTGCTATCGCTGTGCTGCTATTTATATCATTGTGAAACATAGAGTCACAAATATTTGAGGACGGAGGAACGGACAGAGAGACTGTTGGCCCTCTTTGTTGTGAGTCAGAATGACCACCAAAATAAACAGATTAGGGTTTACAAATGTAGGATCTTATTTTGAGCCAGTTTGCTACAGCAGGAAAATAATCCTACAGCAACAGGAAATGGGGATTATTATGTGGATTATAATTAATGGACATTTTTTGTATGGGGTTGATACGTTTTTCATTAGGGCAAATCAAGTCTGACATTTTAAAGTGGAAATTACGAACTTTAGAAGCCTTTTTAAACCTTGAATACACTACAAGTTTGCATTTCCTGCATCGGTATTTCCTACATCGGTATACTCCAGACAATAATGACCTGTTGTCAGGACTAACTTTTTTGCCGATACAGTATAATACAGCAGATGCAGTGTAGCAGGTTAGTTGTCCAAATGGGGTATCAAAAAAAGCTACGAATCCCCTCGTACACCTTCATGTTTTGTGGCTACATAATTATAGCACACTATGAGCTAACTATGAGATGACCCCAGTCCGCAAGCTTGGGCAGCACACTTCCTATACAGACCCTTGTCATCACACCTCTAGAAGACTCCATCTTGAATGCACACAGCCACTTTTAATGAGAGTTCTTCTGGCACCTGACAAGTTCTGCACGGCAACAGTGCATTTTTAATTCTGACTCTGAAGTCCATTAATTGAGGATGTGGTAAGGAAGGAAGGAGGAAGGGGTGCTGGAATGAGAGAAAGAGACAAACGGAGTGCACAGATGCAGATTAGGGCTGCAGAAGATGAGGGTGTAAAAGGGATTTAATGCTAGGATGGATTAGAGAAATCCTTGTAACAATGTTAAATAATTATAGTTCCAGTCAAGATCAAAGCACCATTGATTGAACCCCTCAAGACTTCAGCACACAGTCTTGGAAAGCAAAGATTGGTAAACTAGTGCTCAGACCACTCTGACTGCTCCGGTTAAATTGGATTGGAAATATTAGGATGTAGATGAATCCTTCAGGAGGAGTTTGCAGAGCTTTTGTATGCCGGAAATGTAGCTCGCAAGATCCATTTGAATGGTTTGATACAGATGTAGGATCTTAATTTGAGCCAGTTTGCTACAGCAGGACAATAATCCTGCAGCAACAGGAAATGTGAATTATTATGTGGATTATAATTAATGGACATTTTTGTAGGGGTTGATACATTTTTTGTAAAGGAAAATCAAGTCTGAAATTTCAAAGTGGAAATTATACACTTCAGAAGCCTTTTTAAACCTCAAATACATTACAAGTTTTACATTTCTTGCAACAGGGTAATAAAATTAAGATCATACATCTGTAGAACTGCCTGTCTGGGCACAATGATCATAAGACGGGATGTAGCAGCCACCTCTTCTGATAAATAGATAGATACAGTACCTAAAGCATTTTAAGTAGACTTACAGACGTAGTCTGGACTTTTATTTCAGCAAAGTAGAAAACTGAGGAGACTCGTTCAAGTTGTTTATAATTTATTTCCTAAAATCAACAGATTTGGATGTACATCATAGCGATTCTCTCTCAAAAGGATGTTTTATCTCTCCCAGTGGTTTTATTCAAAGCTTTTTTATCAAGTCTTGGAAAAATAATGATGAGATTTCAGATACTGATGATGAAACTATGAACAACAGCTAGGAACTTTGGGAACGAAAACATGGAAACTAAACTGCAATCTCAGCACTCATTTTCTCATCAGGGTTTTTCTGAAATTGTGGGCCATCCCTGGCCCAGAGCGAGCAGTGGATGAGTGGTGAACGTCTAAGCTGGTACTCCACACTACAAAATAGAAACTTGCTATGCTCTCTCTACTTTACATTCACTTCCTCACACAGACACATACATGTATAGCGTACACACACACACACACACAAACCATGGAAAATTATGTTTGATTGTGTTGATTAAATATGCAACAAGAGATTAGAGAAATCACTCCACTCATATGCTGCAGTTCTTTCATGCAAATGTACTCTTCTGATCCGATATACTGTACTAAGAGGCTTTATGGCAAAACGTCATGGTTGTTAGTTATATAATCTAAAATAGGACTAAATTAAATCGCTGTTATTATCACTCTAGGTATTTTGACTAAGAGTTTGCTTAGGTACAGTGTGTGGGCTTAAACAGTTTCCTTAAAATAGTCAATAGATATAGATTCTATTGATTGTCACATTTTTCAAGAGAATCACTGTATCATTGGATGTCCACAACAAAATCACGTCTTAATTTTCAGTTGTTTTTTTTATGACAGAATTCAAAGAGAATGAAAGCTGTTGCTATATATGAAGCTGAACACAGTTGGTGGCAGTGATTCTGCCCTGAGGGACTTGGTTCCCAATGCAGCTTTTTTCTTTAGCACTCTGAATATGTTTGTTCTGCAATGCTTATACCCTCTGAGGCTGGCTAGATGAGAAATATAGCAGTCTTCTACTTCTTTGGGTGAATATGGTGTGTGTATTTAAAATTTACATGGAGATGTTTCGTGCAAGTTATTTGAGAGGATGTAATACAATGAGTTACTCAACTGAAACTTAAGGGAAGTTGAATTTTTTCGAGTCCCTCTGCACTCCATAGGATTTCATTTTTCTGTAAATATATAATATATTTGGGTGTCTTTCTCTGTGCTGCTCCTCCATGATTCATTGAGAGTTCAACTGAATCTTACTGAGTAGGTGCACTGGGTCATATTTTATGTACATACAGTACCAGTCAAAAGTTTGGACACACCTACTCATTCAAGGGTTTTTCTTTATTTTTACTATTTTTTACATTGTAGAATAATAGTGAAGACATCAAAACTATGAAATAACACATATGGAATCATGTAGTAACCAAAAAAGTCTTAAACAAATCAAAATATATTTTATATTTGAGATTCTTCAAATAGCCACCCTTTGCCTTGATGACAGCTTTGCACACTCTTGGCATTCTCTCAACCAGCTTCATGAGGTAGTCACCTGGAATGCATTTCAATTAACAGGTGTGCCTTCTTAAAAGTTAAATTGTGGAATTTATTTCCTTCTTAATGCGTTTGAGACAATCAGTTGTGTTGTGACAAGGTAGGGGGGGTATACAGAAGATAGCCCTATTTGGTAAAAGACCAAGTCCATATTATGGCAAGAACAGCTCAAATAAGCAAAGAGAAACGACAGCCCATCATTACTTTAAGACATGGTCAGTCAAAACTGAACATTTCAAGAACTTTGAAAGTTTCTTCAAGTGCAGTCTCAAAAACCATAAAGCGCTATGATGAAACTGGCTCTCATGAGGACCACCACAGGAATGGAAGACCCAGAGTTACCTCTGCTGCAGAGGATAAGTTCATTATAGTTACCAGCCTCAGAAATTGCATCCCAAATACATGCTTCACAGAGTTCAAGTAACAGACACATCTCAACATCAACTGTTCAGAGGGGACTGTGTGAATCAGGCCTTCATGGTTGAATTGCTGCAAAGAAACCACTACTAAAGGACACCAATAAGAAGAAGAGACCTGCTTGGACCAAGAAACACGAGCAATGGACATTAGACCGGTGGAAATCTGTCCATTGATCTGGAGTCCAAATTGGAGATTTTTGGTTTTTCGTCTTTGTGAGACGCGGTGTGGGTGAACGGATGATCTCCGCATGTGTATTTCCGAAAGCATGTTGCTTTGTTTGACACTGTTGTTTATTTGAAGGCACACTTAACCAGCATGGCTACCACAGCATTCTGCAGCGATACGCCATCCCATCTGGTTTGGGCTTAGTGGGACTATCATTTGTTTTTCACCAGGACACCATGACCCAACACACCTCCAGGCTGTGTAAGGGCTATTTTACCAATAAGGAGAGTGATGGAGTGCTGCATCAGATGACCTGGCATCCACAATCCCTCGACCTCAACCCAATTGAGATGGTTTGGGATGAGTCGGACGGCAGAGTGAAGGAAAAGCATGTGTGGGAACTCCTTCAAGACTGTTGGAAAAGCATTCCGGGTGAAGCTGGTTGAGAGAATGTCAAGAGTGTGCAAAGCTGTCATCAAGGCAAAGGGTGGCTATTTGAAGAATCTCAAATATAAAATATGTTTTGATTTGTTTAACACTTTTTTGGTTACTACATGATTCCATATGTGTTATTTCATAGTTTTGATGTCTTCACTATTATTCTACAATGTAAAAATAAAGAAAAACCCTTGAATGAGTAGGTGTGTCCAAACTTTTGACTTGTAGTGTATATTTGCGCTATTTACGTTACCTCAAGTCATCAATGCATATGGTTTGGCTGTGGGAATGTACATCTTAAGCTTTACCCTCCCTCTCTCTCGCTCTCTCACACACACACACACACACACACACACACACACACACACACACACACACACACACACACACACACACACAGTCTCTCCTCCTAGTGAAAGGTATTGATATCAGAGCAGTGGCCCCTGCCTCTCAGACAGTGTATGTGGTGATGAACAGCTGTGTCCAGCTTGGCCGCCTGGTCACGCCAATTCCAGCTGGGTTTTGTGTGAAGGTCGGGGGTCGGGCACTGGTTGTCAACTGAATTAAAATACCAAATAATAGTAATAATAATGATAATAAAAAGTTAATAAAAAACTGCATGTTCCTCCCTGATTGTGAGTGTTGTGGTATTCAATTATGCAATTTTCATTGGCATATTAATCATCTTTTCAACAAACAAGCTGGCGTTAATTAAAGCAAAGCATGGATAAAGACGTGTTGCCGGATCATCACTCCGTTTATCACCGTGCACAGACCCGCAGTTAAGTCAATTCCGGCTGTGAGATGAATTTCAACGTTCTCCTCGCTTTTTCCTGTGTGTGTGTGTGTGTGTGTGTGTATAGTTGTGTATGTATTATGGTCAGTGTGTGTGTGGCGTGCGAGTGCTTGCATGAGTGTGTGTGTGGTTGCTCACATATTTATGCCATTGTATGGAGGGAGGGCCAGTAACGTTGCATGTCAGTGTGGGAGAGGCTGAATATGTAAGTTGTGACTCATTTAAATCAGACCCTCCGTAATAGAAAGCTGTCTTGGTTACCTATTTAGTGGAAAGAATGGTAACAAATTACAGGCTACAGATTTAACCTCACTACCTCCTTATTACAGTTATGATTATACTGCATTATACTGTTTAAAAAACATCATAGTTATTTGTAATTATTAACACCACAATATAAAATGTATGTTTTGGTTCTTAGCTTGGTGCATTGGAAGGACAATGGAGATGATTGAGAATCTGTGGAGAGATATATTTGTCCTAATCACAGCTCACTGATCAGCTACCATTCATTAACAACCCAGAGAAACCCTGGGATGTGATGTGAGTAGGCAGAGCCATGCATACACTTGAGTCAGTCAGTCAGTCAGTCAGTGGGCCACCAGAAAAGAGCTCCATCAGCCAGCCATCTGACTGTAGACATGTTGCTTGTCCCTGTCCCCGGCTCCTCCATTGTGGAGCAACCTCTTAACTTAAACATAAGATCTTTGTGGTTTGAAGCACTCGGCTGCACCGCGCCCAATGAGAATCTGAAAGGCAAACAAGACTCTGGTCTCGGCGTTGCCCATCACAAAATCATCACACCACACCACCACCACATGGAAAAGGAAAAAATGTCTGTTTCTGCTGCGTTAGCTCGAATCTAAATGCACTCAAACAGACTGCTGCACTGGGGCAAGATTCCCTCTCAAGGAAGCAAAAAGGAGAGAGAGAGAGAGAGAGAGAGCGAGTGGAAGTGAGAGAGAGAGCGTTAGAGAGAGAGAGAGAGAAGTCAAAAACCCACATAACAATGCCAGAGAAAAATCAGAACATTTTCCACCGAAAGATGGGCCATTTCCAAATCCTCGTGCCCTATCAGACAAATTAAAGTAAATCAAGCATGAAATGAAGCAGAAGAGCCCGGAGATAAGGCTCCTTTAAGTCGTTTACAGATTAGGATAGAGAGAGAGGTGCATCTGGTCTCTGGCAGTGAAGGAGGCTAGTTTCTCATTTCACAATAGCAGTCTGTGTATAGGATTACTCTCCCCTGTCACTGACATGGGAAGCAGTGGGGGAAAAGCCATCCACAAAATGTTGCTAAATATGTCCCTAATGTCTCCAACGTACCAAACTTCACTTGTCTCCCATCTGAACGGGGGCGATATGTTATGTTATAGCATGTCATGGAAGTGTGTAGTAATCCGATTGTGCAAATTTTTTGTCAATTAGATGTGTTGTTATTTGGGGTGCCTTCTATTCTCAATTGTCTTTCCACCACCATGTGACTTAAAATGTACATGTGATTCAGGATTGGCTAGAGCGGATCACATGACTGTGGCAGTCACTTCTTCTGCCCACACTGAGCCTGCCTGAAGTCAGGTGGAGAGAATTCGACAAACTTAAATCACCATACTGTATGTTCAAAGGTGCATATGTGCAGTGTGTATTTATTTCACTTTAAATGTAACAAACTGCACTATTACTGTAATTAAAAGACGCAGTTACTGTTACAGTGTATAACTGCCTCACAAAATATGATTTACAGTGAGGGAAAAAAGTATTTGATCCCCTGCTAATTTTGTACGTTTGCCCACTGACAAAGAAATGATCAGTCTATAATTATAATGGTAGGTTTATTTGAACAGTGAGAGACAGAATAACAACAAAAAAATCCAGAAAAACGCATGTCAAAGATCTTATAAATTGGTTTGCATTTTAATGAGGGAAATAAGTATTTGACCCCCTCTCAATCAGAAAGATTTCTGGCTCCCAAGTGTCTTTTATACAGGTAACGAGCTGAGATTAGGAGCACACTCTTAAAGGGAGTGCTTCTAATCTCAGCTTGTTACCTGTATAAAAGACACCTGTCCACAGAAGCAATCAATCAATCAGATTCCAAACTCCCCACCGTGGCCAAGACCAAAGAGCTCTCCAAGGATGTCAGGGACAAGATTGTAGACCTACACAAGGCTGGAATGGGCTACAAGACCATCGCCAAGCAGCTTGGTGAGAAGGTGACAACAGTTGTTGCGATTATTCGCTAATGGAAGAAACACAAAATAACTGTCAATCTCCCTCGGCCTAGGGCTCCATGCAAGATCTCACCTCGTGGAGTTGCAATGAACATGAGAACGGTGAGGAATCAGCCCAGAACTACACGGCAGGATCTTGTCAATGATCTCAAGGCAGCTGGGACCATAGTCACCAAGAAAACAATTGGTAACACACTACGCCGTGAAGGACTGAAATCCTGCAGCGCCCGCAAGGTCCCCCTGCTCAAGAAAGCACATATACAGGCCTGTCTGAAGTTTGCCAATGAACATCTGAATGGTTCAGTGGAGAACTGGGTGAAAGTGTTGTGGTCAGATGAGACCAAAATGGAGCTCTTTGGCATCAACTCAACTCGCCGTGTTTGGAGGAGGAGGAATGCTGCCTATGACCCCAAGAGCACCATCCCCACCGTCAAACATGGAGGTGGAAACATTATGCTTTGGGGGTGTTTTTCTGCTAAGGGGACAGGACAACTTCACCGCATCAAAGGGACGATGGACGGGGCCATGTACCGTCAATCTTGGGTGAGAACCTCCTTCCCTCGACCAGGGCATTGAAAATGGGTCGTAGATGGGTATTCCAGCATGACAATGACCCAAAACACACGGCCAAGGCAACAAAGGAGTGGCTCAAGAAGAAGCACATTAAGGTCCTGGAGTGGCCTAGCCAGTCTCCAGACCTTAATCCCATAGAAAATCTGTGGAGGTAGCTGAAGGTTCGAGTTGCCAAACGTCAGCCTCAAAACCTTAACGACTTGGAGAAGATCTGCAAAGAGGAGTGGGACAAAATCCCTCCTCAGATGTGTGCAAACCTGGTGGCCAACTACAAGAAACGTCTGACCTCTGTGATTGCCAACAAGGGTTTTGCCACCAAGTACTAAGTCATGTTTTGCAGAGGGGTCAAATACTTATTTCCCTCATTAAAATGCAAATCAAGTTATAACATTTTTTACATGCGTTTTTCTGGATTTTTATGTTGTTATTCTTTCTCTAATTGTTCAAATAAACCTACCATTAAAATTATAGACTGATCATGTCTTTGTCAGTGGGCAAACGTACAAAATCAGCAGGGGATCAAATACTTTTTTCTCTCACTGTATATTCACATTTCTATTGATATTTTATTTTATTTCTTGTCATAGGCTGTGTATTGAATTCTTTTAATTAATTGTCTGACATGTGCTGTATCCGTGTTTTCTTATACTTTCTGCTTCATATGTCCTTCTGCCAGGAGTAATTTTATGGCAATTGATCCTACAGTACAGTATAGTACAGTATGTCTGATGTAAATCATTTAGAGAGGATTGTAATCAGAAAGCCAGTCGGGAGATTTTAAACCCTTTAATGCTCACTCACCTTAACCATCACTTCAACTCAGATTTACATATTCATTGTCATATTCATTTGACAGTGTACAAAACCAGCCAGGGGTAATTACAGTTATTTATGGAAAATTGTGTTATACTGACATCTTGGAAAGATACCAAATGCACAGAAATTGAAATGCACAGTTCACCTATAATATATATTTAATATATGCCATTTAGCAGACGCTTTTATCCAGCGGCTTACAGTCATGCTTGCATACATTTTACGTATGGCTGGTCCCGGGAATTGAACCAACTATCCTGCCGTTGCGAGCGCCGTGCTCTACCAACTGAGCTACAGAGGACCACCACTATACTATATAGACCTCAAATATACCATACCTCACCTATACTCCCATTTCCCCTGGAAAACACAAATGCAAACACATACACTCTCACACACACACACACACACCGACAGACAGTAGGTGCATGGCTCTTTGATGCCACCCGTAGTGGGCTTGGTGGATTTTGTTTCACTCCTCACATGTATCTTTTTTGGCGGTGATGAGAGGTAGGCTTGGCTGCTACACTGAGTCTGCTCTGAGAGAGACAGGGAGCTGGCCTCATCAGCGGGTAGTTGCTCTCTAAAACCCCAACCTTGACCTTCCCAGCCCAAGTCTTAGGTTTAGCCTCTTTATCACACCATCTCCAGGCATTTAAAAATACTCCTGAAACTGGATGATTTAACCCGCTTTTACGCTGTTCACATCAAAACTGGATGAAAAAAAAGCTTAATCCATCTTATCTGTTGACTGTCAAACTGCTCCGGCTAAAACCTACTCACAAAAGACAACTAGGTCACCCAGGAAAAACAGAGTTCCTGTTTACAGAAAGTTTGAAATCTGGTAATTGACTTGGGGAAGAGGTTTCAGGAGCTCTTTGAAATACTCCAGTCTGTAAATAAAGTGTTAAATTCAATCCCATAGATAACAGTTACTACTAAATATGTTTGCTATTATAGCCTTGTTTGCTTGATTTATTTTCATAGATTTATTTTCCCCTCTTAGAACTGATTTATATCAATATTGTAAGTAAGCAAGTGTTCTAAACTTCACTAGTTTTGTTCATAAAATTCTGTAAAGCATTTGTGTTTTAGCAAGCATCCAACCAGTCACAGAGTTATGTGCATGCATTACTTATAAACATATTGAATCGAATAGAAACAATTATTCAGTCTGACAGGCCAAATAGGAGTGATATCCTTCTGATGTCTCTCAACATGTAAAACAATCAAATCTAAAGAAAAATGTGGCGTCCTCTAGATGTTGTTTGAGATATCTGTGTGAGGAGACTTTCATCCTTTTAAGTTTTCCTGTCATATTTTACCAGCTATCAATAGGCATATAAGATGGATGTCTTGGAGATTGTTGTCTTTATGCTTGCTGCTAACTTCACAAGGCTTTTGATCAAACTGAACACTTGACAACTGGCATATTCCTATTGTTCAATGATAGCATACTGCCTCAGTGTTTACGTCAATTATATAAATCAGAGACAAGTTCTCAGTAGATATTATATTTATTTTCTGTTCATATTACAGTTCTCTGATTTGCCCTCTTGTGATTAAATGGGATCTAAACAGCAACAATATATTATATTCTCAATCTGCCAGAATCAATAGAAAGTCTTATACCTGTTTGATCAACTTCTTTGTATAAAACTATATTATGCATACATTTGTGCATGTTGTTAGCAATAGAATCACCCCAGTCCTCTCTGCTTGTGTCAGGGCTTAAATCATAATCTCTATGGCCTGTTGAACTTTTCCCCCAACAAAGCCTTGCCTGCCTTGGGGGCCTCAAACCAAAGTTGACCTATAGGGGCCAGCCTAAAAACAAATCTGACCTATAGGAGTGTCTTCAAAACAAGGCTGATCTATCCACCTGTGGGCTATGGGCACAGCCAAACAACGGAAGGGATGGATTCGACTTCTGCTTTACTTCCCTACGCAGTGCGCCAAACTTGCCAGAGTAAATTATTTGAAAGAGTCAATTTATAGAGTATAAAAGTCAAGTAAATAAGTGTATAAGTGTAATTTTATATTTATTTAATTCAAGTTCGCTAACTTTAGCTAGACCTACTAGTAGGATAGTTGTGATAATAACGTTAGTTGTGTTGTGGCAGAGTTAAGGCCTGGGCCATCCACCAAGCCAATAACTATAACGATAACTATAATAATAAACTATAGGCTACATAACTATAAAACGTTGGTGAGCATCCGCACTAGAGGAAAGTTTATCGTTTATCATTCTACAGTCCTACACCTGTCAATCAACTGGTCAACGCATCCTACTGCATGCTGACTATTAATAAGGTGGTAACACAAGACCATTTGTGAGGTCTCTAACACACAGATACTGGTTCAGACCATTCAGTGCTTTCAGGGTGTGTTCATTCTAATAGTGACAACTGCAAATAATACTTCCAATAATACTTCCATGTACATGTAGGCCTAATGGAAAATAATATAGTAAATCGTGTTTTAAATGTAGCAATTCAACAACAAACACTGTTTAGCCTGCACATCTTTTACTGCATGTCATTGCCTCGTTGCTCAAGTGGTTTTCAAGTGATTTCAATTTTTCTAATAGTTGTCAATTCCTTCTGTCTTCTTTTTCACTGTGCTCATCACTGTATGTCCTGTGCAACTATTTTGCAATGCATCAGTGCAACAATGTTATCATAACCGGCCAAAAGTGATTACACAATGCACTTTCTTTCCTCAACTTTCCCAACATGCATTTCTAAGTTGTAGGCAAGTTTTACATTCAGCAATTAGCAAGAGCAAGCCTGCTTCTTTCCCCGAATAGGCTATTAGTCCTAGTATAAAACATGATGAAAATAAATGTCCTATAGATTTTGTAGCCTATAGCTTTTCCGGGATTTCACGAGAAGAGTAGAGGCTTGCGTAGCCTATAGCCTGTTGCACACATGAACAGCTGGAAGAGAGAGGCCAGTGATGTGTAGCTGAAGTAAGACGCTATATATTAGCTAGATATTAGGCCATTCATTAGCTAAATATTAGGGCTATAGGCTAAATATTTACCTGTCAAAGTGCAAGAAATATAAATCAACAGATTATGAAATGGCAGATCTGTAGTGCTTTCCTCCAGGCTGCGCTCTGTGGGCTGGGCAAAGCTCCACTATTGATTAGGCCTAGGCCTAAGTTTTTAGACAATAAAATGATTATACCTGGGCTACAACAACACAGTACAGTGAGGAAAGTATTATTGTTATCAAGTGAATACACAAGTATTGTCCATAGGCTGTAAACTGTGATGTAGGCTAATTTGAATAACCGCTCACACCTCCTGTTTTGTTTCATGACGAAATAACGGCAATAGGCCTACAGTCTAGGCCTGATTATGCAACCATTTGGATCAGTTTGGGTCTATTCCCAAGTTTAGAAGGCCCAGAAAGATACATTAGCAGGCCACTAATATGGTGTAGGCCTATTTTGTCAGGATGTAGCCCGGTGTTAAGATAGGCCTACTATAGGAAAATATGGGCTTATCCTTTCCAACTCCCCACCCGTTAATGCTGTAGCCTATTTTACATTCAGCAAGCAAGAGCAAGCGTGCATCTCTCCTCCAATAGTCTATTAATAGGCTAAAGAAAATAAGGCAAAATAAGTGTCCAACAAGCTTTTGTAGTCTGGCTTTTCCTGGGGCTCCACAAGATTTAAAAGGAATAGCCGTAACAGCGGAGAGGCAAGGTGCGTACTTGCGCAACAGAACAATGAAGACAGACATGCTCGAGATGTAGCCTATAGCCTAAGTTAGAAGCGTATGCATATTATCCCATAATTCAAAAGCTCAATGTTACTGCAGTGAATATCTAGTCAATTTACACAGAGAAAGAAACAAAATGTTTATCGGATAACAAAATCATAGGTTAGGTAGCCTACACTATGTTTACTCACAAGGCATCAGTGCCTCAGCCCAGAGCATCAGCCCAAAAAGCTACCGTATTGTTTCTGTTTTTTAGGGACAGGAAATGCATCCTACCTAGGCTAAAACAACACAATGTAATGAAGAAAGTGAGTACAAAACTCTAGTCTAGCCTGTAAACTGCAGTGAATAGCCTGTCATTTAAATAACCGCTCAAATGCATATTGATTTCGAAATAACGGCATCTAGCCTGCCTGATTGGGCAACCCTTTGGAACAGTTATGTTTTTTTTCTCAGCAGTTTAGCCTACAAGGTCCAGGGACATTAGCAGGACAGTAATATGATGTACAAGACTGACCTATAGGAGTGTCCTCAAAACAAGACTGACCTATAGGGAGTGTCCTCAAAACAAGACTGACCTATAGGAGTGTCCTCAAAACAAGGCTGACCTATAGGAGTGTCTTCAAAACAAGGCTGACCTATAGGAGTGTCCTCAAAACAAGGCTGACCTATAGGCTCCGATCACAAAGCAAGACTGAACCATTGGAGTGTCCTCAAAGCAATGCTGACCTATAGGAGTGTCCTCAAAACAAGGCTGACCTATAGGTGTGTCCTCAAAACAAGGCTGAACTATAGGGGCCAACCCTTTCCCTCCACCACTTCCTCTTAGCCAAGCACATGCGGTTGTCTAGAAACTTGCTCTCCCAAAATGGTCAAGCTTCTCCTCCCTCCCGCTGCTCAAAAGGAGGGTGTGAGCCAGCCAAGCAGGGGGTTCTCGTCTGGGAGAGAGGAGGAGGAGGAGGAGGAGGGGGAAAAGGTCCATCTGTGTTTTAAAACAAGTGTCTTGCTCAGAGATAATAGTGCTGCTCTGGGTTATAAATGATGCATTTTGTTCTCTTGGACCTGATAATGGAGGTTTAGGGGAAGAGGAGGAAAGTTCATCGCTCTCTTATCAAGGCACACTGGCATTTCTCCTTCAGCTGTAACATTTCATATCACATCTCTGCTCCTTTAGAGATGTAGCACCTTTTGTGGAGAGATACTGTACATTCCATTTCACCCTCTATATGCTCCATGTGGTATATTCATTTGTATCCCATTTGGCACTTCTATAACCTGTTCCGTCAAATAGCGATGGTTGTGATAGCTGTGTCTCTGAACTGACAGACATGGGGTTATTATTGAATGTTGTCACAGGAGTCTCTTACTGTACTGTACACCTCTCTACATAGATTGACATGGTTTCAATTGTTACCATTTTATGATATCCAGTGAATATCCAGTGAATTGTTGTTTTTAAGCGTTGTTACATTCAAGGGATAGTAGGAAAGTGGTTTTATTAGTTGAAAAAAATGTTTAACCATGGAAATATGATTTATTTATGTATAAATACATATAACTAGAATTTGTATAGGCGACCAAGGTAAGTCTTAGTTTTCAGTTGGTCACTGAACTAATATTCATTTTAAATGGCTACAGTCAAACCACTGTTAATCTGCAGCCACCTGACAATGTAATTAGTCATTTATGAACCTCACTGTAGGGAAATTATATTAAGTAAAATCCAAATTAGATGAAGTTCCACACCAGGAGATGTAGAGTACATTATTATATGGAAGAATATTTGAATACAAAGTCTATCCATCATCATCCATTAGGAATCCACCATAGTGTTCAAACATTTAGAGATCTAATACTGGATTTAAAAAAGAGGTGATGGGTTCAGCTTTGGGGTCTCTCTCTCTCTCTCTCTCTCTCTCTCTCTCTCTCTCTCTCTCTCTCTCTCTCTCTCTCTCTCTCTCTCTCTCTCTCCCACCCCTCCACCATCTATTCTTTAAATCCCACCAAGATGGCACCCTGCCACTGAGACTGCTCATTAGCATTCAGAGCTATGCCAGTGAAGAGAGACACAAAGAGAGACGATGAGGGTCCCTATTTCTCTTTCTCTCTGTCCCTCTGTCCGCCATAACAGCAAAACAAACAGATGCCAGCGTTGAGCATCTTGGGTGCTATCTGAGGAGGATCTCTCCACACACAAAGGGACATTCATTGGGCTGCCAAGTATCAGTGGAGACCAGAGAGAGCAGGAACAGACCCCAGAGTCTAGCGACAGATGATGATCTTATCGAAGGGGGAGGGGGAGAAGGGGGGTGACTCTTTAGTCACATCATCAGTTGCCTCTTGCCAAGAACCGTGGCATTTCACTATTGGGTGTTGAGCAACGTTGAGGGGGACAGAACGGGGTAGGGTTTGTCAGAGCCTCCTGTACTGGAGCTCACTGAAGGCTACTCTTTCTTCAGGCCTTGTCTTTGATTTGTGAGAAAGGGTTCAATACTGTTTTTATTTTTTACTTTGTCATTAAGGTTTATTAACGTAATGAGCAGAGTTTTGGCACTTGAGTTGTAGTCTTTTAAAATAGTCTCAGTACCTCAGAGAGGAAAAGTTTGATAAACAGTGTTATATTACACCATTTTGGCTGGGCTAAAGATTTCCCAAAGGAGGCTTCTTTGCTTTGACCATCCAAAATAACATAGATATCAGGGAGTATAGATTGTCCACAGACCCCATTTAGATAAAACCAGTTGGCTATTATCATAATGCATATCTATATATTCTTTATCTATAGATAGTGGACTCCTAAATGCTGGTGGCAAATGGAGAGATAAAGTATGAAGGCTTATTATTTTTCAGCTGGTGTTTTTGTTGAGGTCGGAGGATTGTATCTGCAACAGATGTGACACACCAGCTGGAAGCCAAGGTCCTCAGGCAACATTTGGTACGGGACACAAACAACTGGCACACAGACACTGTATGAGGACCTCAAACCTCCAATTGAATTGTACCCCCCTCTCCCTTCTCTCTCACACACCTACAACTCCCATCCCCCATCTTGTACCAACCAGAAAGAGGGGGGGAGGAGAGACAGAGAGAGCAAGAGAGGGGGAAAGAGAGACAGAGAGAAAGAGAGAGAGACTACCCGCCCGCTGGGGATGGCTGTAGCTAGCGGTCGGTGTGTCAAGCAGGGCTAAACAGGAACCAGCATCCAAGTGGTTAAAGGGCCTCGCTCTTATCAGAGGACAGACAGAATGCATCAAGCGGTGGCCGCTTCTCCCATGCGCTCCTTCTCCCTTGCATCGCACTGAGGGAGCCTGCTGCCTCTGATGCTGGCCAGCTGTGCTCCAATGTTTAATCATTTCCCTCTTAATGAGCTTAGCCACCTTCCACCACACCGTCAGTAACGCAGTGGGCTACAGGCAGAGAGGAAGAGGAGGAGAGAGATGATCATCCCAGTTAATTCTTCCACAAAATAAAGTTTAGTAGTCTGTCTGGACATACAGTAGACAGTGGTGTCATTGGTATCATACAGAAAGGAACGTTTAGAGTATTGAGACGAAAATATTACACTGTTTGATTCTAGTTTTGGCATATATTTGTACATTTATCCAACATCAAGTAATTGTTCGGGCTGTAATGTTCTTGAAATGTAGGTATATTTTATAGCTGAGTGTGTAACTGATGGTATCAAAAGATAATTATTTCTAAAGAAAACTCTTCCTGACTCCAGGGTGTGATGTCACCCAGGTGTGTGTGATCTTTAGGAAACAACAACAACGTAGCCTATTGTTAGCATAGCCACCCGTCACCCAATGTTGTTTATGCATGAGAAGGAGCACATTAGATGAAAGCATTTCCATACCAACAGACTGACACAATAGCGTGTCACAGATACAAGGCTGATATTTACAGAATAGACCTCGGCTGAATAGGTCATTATATCACAGGAGCGTTATTATAAAGTTCAGTGATCATTTCACTTCACTCAACATGCACAGAATACATACCCAGAATACCGACTAGCTACAACATCAGTGCACATCTAGGTTAAAAGAAATGTTGCGAACTATAAATGTATGGTTCATACATGTGCGGTAACTACAGTAAGAACTTATCAACTATGAGAAATACATGAATACCTTCTGGGTCTGTATAGATTGTGCCGTACTGTATATTGCATTCACTTTACTGTAACAAAGGTGGGAAGATTATATGAAAATGTGCCTCAATAAAAGGGTGATAAGTTATTATGAGTGCTGAAGACAATCATAACACTTGGGTTCAGTCAGAGAGAGAGTAGACGTTCACAGGAAGATAAAGCAGATAGCGCTTGAGGGGGTTGAGGGTCTAAATCCTCCAACCAGGGCACTCAGAGGTTGTCAAGGCGACCGGGCGGAAATGTGCACTTGAGAGGCCTGCATGACTTTCCTTTAACCCAGAAACCCAGCGGTGACCACGCTACGGCCCCAATTATCATAACTATTTGATTAATCACTGTCCCAAAAAAGTACACTGAAATCTAAGAGATAAGATAGCAGGGGTGTTTTAGTTAGCTGCGCTAACAGTGCTATCCTGTTACACAGTTCATTAAGTGTAGCTCTGCACAGCACTAACAAGGGGCCTAGCTTCTTCCTGGATCAATCCGCTGCCTCTCTCGCTGCCTGCCAGTCGCTAAGCCTGGCCCTGCGATGTCTCACAGAGATTATCTCTAGAGAAGACACCTTTCAGGCAAGGTTACCGGCCTGTTGTTTTGATTTGAAACCCTCCAACTGATGATGCTTGATTCACTCCTTATTAGTTTGGCTTCATAAGCAGGTGGCTTAACCTGCACTGTTTAGTGGGTTTTATGAACATGAGGGACTGTAGATCTAAATGCATGGGGGAAAGAAATAGTAATCTGTCAATGTGCCCTTGAGCAAGGCACTTAACCTTAATTTACTCCAGGGGTGCCTTACTACTATGGCTGACCCTGTAAAACAACACATTTCACTGCACCTATCTTGTGCATGTAACAATAAAACATATATATTTTTTATGGATATTACTTTGATTTGTTATTATTTGTCCATTGTAAAAATGATATGCATGTATAAAGAAACATTAAAAGCCAAATACCAGGACACCACAAGATGGCTATCCCAGAAAAGAAAGAGGAGCACTTTTGTAATGATCTTTGAGGTTTATTTAAGGACAAACGATACTAATTACTGTGTTTTCTAGGGAACTGGACAGTTTGGCTGACTGTTTTTAGATTCTTGGTGTTTTATGATATGGATGACTGTTTCGATGCTTGGTGTTTTATAGGAGAGCTGGATGCGTTCCACAAGGATGGAGAGCGTCGGATCCACAGCCGGCAGCAGCTCCCTGTGGGTACCACGTGGGGACCTTTCAACGGGAAGATTGAGATGAACATTGATGGCAGCGGCATGGTAGGTCATGCTTTTAATGTCTGTCTCTTCTTTCACTTATTCTGTCAGAGTCACATTGTTGCTGGGGCTGCCTGGGAACATCTTACCACCAAATTATCTGTCACCCTTTTTTGAAACATTCTGTAATGTAATTAATGGTTTGGGCCCAAGACTTTAGTCCATAACCTAACCTTCACTTTGCAAAAAATTTACAAAAGTTAGTATTTTTAGATCACCAGTCATCTGTCGTTCCTAGAGGCCTTGCCCGCCAGGCTACTAGAAAGTTCCTTCCACCAATACAATACCGCGAGAGTGGGTGGATAGGGGTAAAGCCTATTCTACTGGAAGGAGGAGGCAACCAATTCCCATGACAAGAGTCAGACCCATAGAGTTGACTGTTCAGCCCTCACAAAAGGCTTTGAAGTGCATTCATTTTAACCATTTAATCTGCATATTTTACGACTAAACACTTTAATTGGGGAATTTTTTAGTTGAGTCCAGACCCTCGATTCAATGAACTAACAAGACATTATATTTGATGTTACTATTCTCAACCCAGCTTTACATCAATCAGCTGGCCCCTCTAGTCTTAAGACGTCCCAGTGAAGTTCCTCTTTAAACGGCTGGAAAATATGTTGACCTGGTGCTCTGGTGAAACGACGAGTCCTCCAGGGTTTTGATATTTCATTTTGCATTCGGATTAATTAAGGAAATTCTTATTAAAAATTGTAACCAATCTCACATTCATCCTGTTAAGAAACATAAGGAAAAGTCCATGAGGATTTTAGACTCAGAGGCCCTGCCCATTCTCTCTGATTTCTTTAACGCTATAACTTTATTAAATCATTCTCTGAGCTTTCTGACTGTTTTCTAAGCTCCCCTCATGGTTCTAAAGTCATCAATGGCTTTAAATATTTCATCTAACCATGAAATATGGATTCTTTTCGGGTCCAGGCCTGTTATCCTCAAGCAAAGAGTGATTCTAAGGATGAACACCTCAAGCCACTACTGTGCATTACATGCAAATATAGTTCTCTTCCATTTTTGCATGAATTTACATGAGAGGTATGTAGCCAATGTGACAGTCTATTGCCCTCAGAGTGAACAAGTGTCAAATGTATCCTCATATGGTTGAGCTGCAGTTATCAGAGTATTTGCACCAAAGGTTTCCTACATTTGTATACTTCATAAACATGTGGTTAAGATGTAGTAAGTAACACTACGTGCTGAAATAAGTACATTTAAAAATGATCACATTCTAAGAGACTGAGCTGTTGGACAATATTTGAATGATCTAGGTTCTTAGTTACAGCCCTCTGCCTTCGCCTGAATCCTTCCCTGAGATCCTCCATTCTTTAGGCGTCTAACTGAGCCAGGTGCTAGTCTTCACCTGTAATGGGTTGTGGAGGGGTTAGAGAGAATATACCATATTCTCTCAATTAAAGGTAGAGGAAGAGCTCTCTGGCATATTGCCTTTAAGGATCTCTCCTGTGTGTGTCTATTCTCATGGGTACATATACCATGCTTCACTGCTTGCCCTCCTCTCCTCTCCTCTCTTAGTCTCAGTCATCTCTCAAATGAGCTGCTGGCTGTTAGCAACTTCACACAATACCTCATTAAAGCCTAGCTGAACTCCAGTAGCGTATTTTGGTTTTATTGAGCTGCCTTTTTTTTACTGTAATACGAACATACTTCATATTCAACAAATCTATAGATAAACAAGAAAGCTGGCAATCAATGCTCTCCTATTTCCATCAGCGACTCATCTTACACTGCAAGGCTTGTAATACCAACCACCTGGTCATTAAGGAGTTTGCTTGTGTATATACAGTAATACTGTAAAACCCCCATTGGCAACTTCCCCAGAAAGGTATTTTAGCTGTTGTTTTCTAGTGGGGAGAGGAAAGGGAGTTAGTTGTATTCTGCGTCTTAAAAATACTCACATTTAAAGACAGAAACCAGCTCAAATGTCTCACCAACAGAGAAATGCCTTAGGAGGGCAAATAAAATAGGGACTAAGAGAAAGGAGCAGTGTAATGGAGAGAAAGAAAAGAGAGAGCTGGGTAGTTTTGATGCATGTCAGACCAGCCTCGTGTTCCTCTACAGGGTCAGGAAGGTAGTATAAAGCATTTTGAAGGTAGACGTAAACCCTGATTGTTTCATGGGTCTCTACTTCATTCACCCAAGAGGGGCTCTCAGTCATTCTCATGAAGTATGACCTCTAGGGACTATTAAATCTCTTCTCTCTGTGTTAGATTGTGAAACCACAGAGGTGAATGAATTACCCCATGGCATGGCAGCTCTAAGGCAATAACGTCACCTGTCTTTCTCTCTCACACTTTGAAATCCAAGCTGGAAACATGTGACCTTCTTGTGTGATATTGATATGCCCTCGCTGGAATCAAAAAGGGTCTTTCAGACACGTCACTCGCAGACTTCTGTATCTAGATCAAGCAGCCTTCCGTGATTGTAGCATACAGGCAAACTTAGCTAGTACTGTAAGTCATGCGGTCTCACCACTTGAAAAAGTCCCAATGATGCAGAGATTCATTGTGATTATTCCATAAAGCTTGCACTTGTGGTGCTGTCCATCATGGTAGTAACAGAGACTGTCAGGGCTGGCCAGTTGTGTGTTATGAGTCTGATGATTACACCAATGAGGAGCGTAGTGTTCAGGAGTCAGAGGGGACGAGTGGTAACTGCATACAAACTGTGTTAGCTAGCTGAGCTAAAGCCTAGGATTCAAGATGGAGGAGCTAAAGCAATTCTTCAGGTTTCAGGCAAGGTTTCTCATCAACAGTGGGGTAGTGGAGGGTAAACGCAGCTTTAATATTGCGGATCGATTTTGGGTTCTATCAATTTAATTGTTTGCATCATTTCTAATCTCCCCCTTTTTCTTTGTTTAACTCCACCACCCCTCCCCTGATTGGAATAAACTAACGGACTACTGCTACTTACTAGGGCCGGGACGATATCTGTATCACAATATTTTTTCCATGGCAAAAATTCAAACACAAAGCAGACCAAACTCTTTGGTCCTTTAAAAACCTGCTGTGTGTAAAATAGTGTGTGCTATAGCTTAAAAATAAATAAATGTGACTCTGGGTGACAACATAATTATGTTTTTTTCCAACATTAGGGCCGTTTTCGTGTTTTGTTTACTTGCCACGATACTTACAAGTATGGCGATACTGGTATTATCCCGGCCCTACTACTTACAGCTATTTTCACTCACATGTACGGTACATGTAGTCAAATAATTATGCATATATTCCTAATTTCCTCTTTCTTCAAGTGCTGGATTATCACACACAGCGGCCAATCCACCATTCTGATCTTAACTCCAACCCTCAGATGTCCTCAGATGACCCCCTCTTCCCAGTATAATACCATTTTGCTATTTCCTTTTGCAGTACATCCCTCCATTTTACTGTGACGTCTTATGAGGGTCTTGAACCTCCCTATTTGTAACGTTCCTACCGATATTGCCCTAAAAAATAAATACTTTACCCAAGAGTATAATGATATTTTCCATTGATTGTGGTTTTTCAGATCCCCTAACAATACAGTTTGCAGGTCCATCTGAACCCTGATATAAAAGAGAGCTACCTTTTTTTACCACTACATCATGCCAGCTTGGGTTATCCAACTACATCCATTCCATAGTCTGGTGAGAGGTGGTGAGTCTGTAGTGCTGGTTCTCCAGAGCCAGACAGAGGCAGCAGGCAGAGGGACCTGGCGCTCGGTAATTCTGCTGTGGGTCTCTATGGGTGTACTGTGGGTCTGCTGTGGCTCTCTATGGGTCTACTGTGGCTCTCGGTGGGTCTACTGTGGGTCTGCTGTGGGTCTCTATGGGTCTACTGTGGCTCTCTATGGGTCTACTGTGGCTCTCTATGGGTCTACTGTGGGTTTCTATGGGTCTACTGTGGGTCTGCTGTCGCTTTCTATGGGTCTACTGTGGGTCTGCTGTTGCTCTCTATGGGTCTACTGTGGGTCTACTGTGGGTCTCTATGGGTCTACTGTGGGTCTGCTGTTGCTCTCTATGGGTCTACTGTGGGTCTACTGTGGGTCTCTATGGGTCTACTGTGGGTCTGCTCTGGCTCTCTATGGGTCTACTGTGGGTCTGCTGTGCTCTCTGTGGGTCTGCTGTGGCTCTCTATGGGTTTTCTGGGGGTCTGCTGTGGCTCTGTGGGTCTGCTGTGGCTCTCTATGGCTAGGGAGTGATGGATGACGCTGGGGGAGAACAGCAAGTGGTGCATTACAGTTGTCCAGGCAGGACTAGCAGACAAGAGGAAAGAGAGAGAGAAAAATAGGGGGGAAGAGCATGACAGGAAATCTGGGCCTCTGTAGGACAGAGATAGGGTCACATCTCCAGCCTTTATCAAAGAGGAAAGCAGATTTCACAGTTGATAGGAAGGCCGTGGCAGCAGCCCCAGGCCGCAGGGGTGCTGGGTTTGTTGTAAGGTACTGTAGCTATCCACACACAGCCTGCTGCTGCTATAGGAACCTGTTAACACACACACACGCCTCTGGTTAGACACTCAGACCTGCTGGATCAAAGGTCCAACCAAAGTTGTTCTTCATGCTTTATCAGTGTTAGATGATCACACTAGTTCTAAATGTCCCTCCCTTTTTCCTAATTGATATTGTCTTCAAAGAAAGAAAAATTAGTGGTACGTTAATGACAGAATACGTTGAACTGATTTCAGCTTCTCAGTGCATTGTATCAACCATAGAAATATAATGTTCTCTCGATAAAGTAATTTACCCCAGAAGAACGCAGGGACTGAAGTCCAAATAAAATAATAGTGTGTGAAGGAGTGAGAGACCAGAGAGAGAGAGGGAGAGAGAGGGGAGAGGCAGAGGGCCCAGAGAGAGAGAGGGAGAGGGAGAGGCAGAGGGCCCAGAGAGAGAGAGGGAGAGAGACCAGAGAGAGAGAGGGAGAGGGAGAGGCAGAGAGAGAGGGAGAGGCAGAGGGCCCAGAGAGAGAGAGGGAGAGAGACCAGAGAGAGAGAGGGAGAGGGAGAGGCAGAGGGCCCAGAGAGGGAGAGGGAGAGGGCCCAGAGAGAGACCAGAGAGAGGGAGAGGGAGAGGCAGAGGGCCCAGAGAGAGAGAGGGAGAGAGACCAGAGAGAGAGAGGGAGAGAGAGAGGCAGAGGGCCCAGAGAGAGAGAGAGGGAGAGAGACCAGAGAGAGAGAGAGAGGGGAGAGGCAGAGGGCCCAGAGAGAGGGAGAGAGACCAGAGAGAGAGAGGGAGAGGGAGAGGCAGAGGGCCCAGAGAGAGAGAGGGAGAGAGACCAGAGAGAGAGAGAGAGAGAGAGGGAGAGGGAGAGGCAGAGGGCCCAGAGAGAGAGAGGGAGAGACCAGAGAGAGAGAGGGAGAGAGAGAGGCAGAGGGCCCAGAGAGAGAGAGGGAGAGACCAGAGAGAGAGAGGGAGAGGGAGAGAGACCAGAGAGAGAGAGGGAGAGGGAGAGGCAGAGGGCCCAGAGAGAGAGAGGGAGAGAGACCAGAGAGAGAGAGGGAGAGAGAGAGGCAGAGGGCCCAGAGAGAGAGAGGAAGAGACCAGAGAGAGAGAGAGAAACCACTAAGCGAGAGCCCAGACAGAAATAGAAAATGAGCTGCCCAAAGCTGCAACCCCAGCTTGTCAGTACCCTGTTTGGTTGCGTTCTGTTCTGCCCAGGGTTGGTTTTTCTCTCTCTTCTCCTCTCTGACTGATGGAGCTGCCAGCACTCAGCCTCATCCTTCACTTCTCTCACTTCTTCCGCTGATCAATCAGACTATTAAGCTCCAATTACACCAGCCAGCCCCGCCACACAACCAGGTGAGCGACAAGCACATTCAGCCAGCCCAGTCCAGACACGCACGGCCCTAACAGCCAACACTCCCAAATTAACCCAAATGAATAGTGACACTCAGACATATATTTCTGCAATCGGGGGCTAAATGACACGTCTGGGTCGAAGCTATTGAGTAGCAGGTGTCTTAGACGTAGTAATTACACAAAGCGGGACAGGATGTGAAAAAAGGCCCACGGCTGGGCCAGAGTAGGCCCCAGTGTGGTGGTTAGCTGGGTTCCGTCGCTAGGTGTTGATAATTGATTCAGAGGCAGGCTAATAATAAGCTGCAGATTTAGAGGTCTCTCTGTTTTAGATGCATGATGAGGATGTAGCCTCCTGCTCTATGCTCATAATGCTCATTATAAAGGTATATTGTAAGGCCTGTTTTCAGTGAATGCTGCTCTTTTTACTTTAGCCATCAGTTGGTAGTGATACTAAGATATTTAGGACAGTGTACGTATTGAGGTCAACCCCTAAAACAGACAGAAAACATGGTATGTATCTACAACAGGAGGCAGGTGAATTTATATAATTATTGGTCATATCCTGGGAACACTACATTTGTTGTTGTTGTTCCTTATATATCAGAAGGAAATTAAAAAGGACAAGAGACAATTTTTTTGTATATTGTAGGCTATATTGTCTGAGACATTTGGTCCGGTGTGATGTGTTTCTGAGTGGAGAGACAGGAAGCCACATCAGGGAAGCAGCTGGCAGTGGAAATGTCGTCACATGTGAAGCAAAGGGCAGAGACAAACCCTGTGTCATGTTCTTAACAATAATGTGTTCGCATTAAGATATTAAGACATTGTTTTAGTTTCACAGTTCTTTAAAAATCTACATTTCTATCATGAGTTTTGTCAGAAATATGTGTATTATATACTGTAACCAAATGATTGAGGCTAGCTTCTACAGTATTCTTTATCATTTATAGTATTATGTGTGTTTTCTGAGAAGAGTAGACTCTCCTTTTGGTTGTGAACAGAGTGTCTTACCTGGAGAGTAGACAAAAAAAAAAAATGACAAGATACTTTAATTTGCACCTGGGAGAGAGGTGGTGTCTGTCAGGCCCAGGAGGGGCTATTATTGTGTCATTTAGAACAAGGTGAGAAATGAGGTCCTGCCGTCCATGCTCCAAAAAAAGCTCCAGAAATTATTCAAGCCATCACTCAGACATTTATCTCCTCCCGTTCCCACCCTCTCCCTTCAATATGTTTATTGTTAGCTACCCCCTAAACTTGAACAAGTGGTGGCGTGGATTTTTTTGCTCCGAAATTATATTTTTCTTCTTGTCATTGCTTCATTAATCAAGAGAAGGCATTCTGAAAAATGTTTTGTTTTGGAGGCTGCAATCTATTTTTTTGTGTGTGTGTTGTTGTTAATCTGCGCCCGTGGCAGGTTTCCCCTTCGAAACGCAGCGCTAAGCAGCGGTATCGCAGGCCTATTGTTGTAGCCTCTGTCATAGCAAGGAGAGCCTGATGCAGGCCTGGGCTCGCCTGATAAGGAAAGAGGATTCAACATGGCTGGAAAGGAGAATCAGTGGGACTTGAGAGTGGAGTACGGATGGGGCAGACGTGCACAGACGTCCACGCGCATGCGGGTGCACGCACACACACACGTGCACACAAACACAAGCACACAAATGCATACACACACTCACATATAAGCATGCACACACATGCACACACACAAATCATCATCATCATTGCACTGGCACATGCCCAGGCAATTATTTACAGTACAACATCCAATTACGTATGCAAGAAGACACCCCAGGATAGTAGTTACAGTACACCACCTCTATGTTACTGCTTACTGGCAACACACTGACTGCCACAGCACACTAATAAATAACCAAAAAACAACAATGTATTTGATTTATTTTATTTTGTATATAAGGTCGACCTATCCTTTCTGTCTGAAAGTAATACCCTCTTGGATGTGGTTGGTAAAACCAGACTATTATCTGCACTAACCGGATTAGAATTTCTATGTTGGACACACAAATAATTTTGGCACAAAGAATGTGGCTCCATCTAATGAAATAATGGCCCCAAACTTTAGGCTGGGAACCAATTTGTGATTGCATGCATCAATTATTTATTGGGCTTAAACCAATATTAAGACTGGGGTCTCTTCAGATGGGTGAAAATGGTAATTATCTGGCGTTCTCTCTGACTTTCACTGCGCTCCACATTTCTATCAACACTATTATTGACCAGCACTCACATTAAAGAGTTCACATCATTATTTTGATCAAAAAACACATATTCCACTGAATTCATCCCTCTCTCAGTCTAAACCATCAGCTCGATAACAAAGATCTGGCAACAACGCTTGGTTAGGCATACTTGTAAGTCGAATGGAGGCTAGGGTTATGACCTGTGTCAGAGGGGGGTGTCCAGGCCCCGGGGCCATTGTTTGGTGCCTTTCTAAGCTCCTTTCTATGGCTCCTCTCTCTGTGCTCTGCTGGGATCCATCCTGTGGCCATGCCGCCATGCCGTGGTGTATTAGCTCTGAAGGGCTCAGTGCTGCTCAGTGCTACTGGGGTTGGGGCTGTTGGGGCTGAGCTCCACTGTTTGAGATAATGCATGGTTGACTTGATCTACAAGTGAACCTGACATTCTCCTGTCCTTACATCACCACAAACAGATATGGCAGGTCCCCAGATAAGGAAGGCAGAATTCACTGACTTGCTTTGTGCCTTGCAGCCCTGCTGTGATGGCTACATAGTTTACTCAATCATGCTATACATACAGGGAATGGATCTGTACACTGAATGTTACAGTGAGAAAGGATCCTTTTTATGTTGAGTTGGGGCTTCAAATAGATATGCCAAATTAAGATAATGAGAGAGAGAGAGAGAGAGAGAGAGAGAGAGAGAGAGAGAGAGAGAGAGAGAGAGAGAGAGAGAGAGAGAGAGAGAGAGAGAGAGAGAGAGAGAGAGAGAGAGAGAGAGAGAGAGAGAGAGAGAGAGAGAGAGAGAGAGAGAGAGAGAGAGAGAGAGAGAGAGAGAGAATACACTGAGTGTACAAAACATTAGGAATAGCTCATTCCATGACAAAGACTGACCAGGTGAATCAAGGTGAAAGCTATGATCCCTTATTGATGTCACTTGTTAAATCCACTTCAATCAGTGTAGATGAAGGGGGGAGACAGATTAAAGAAGGATTGTTAAGCCTTGAGACAATTGAGACCTGGATTGTGTATGTGTGCTATTCAGGGGCTGAATGAGCAAGACAAAATATTTAAGTGCCTTTGAACGTGGTATGGTTGTAGGTGCCAGGCGCACCGGTTTGAGTGTGTCAAGAACTGCAAAGCTGCTGGGTTTTTCACGCTCAACAGTTTCCTGTGTGTATCAAGAATGGTCCACCACCCAAAGGACATACAACCAACTTGACACAACTTTGGGAAGCATCCCTGTGGAACACTTTCGACACCTTTGAGAGTCAATGCCCCCAACGAATTGAGGCTGTTCTGAGGGCAAAAGGGGGTGCAACTCAATATTAGGAAGGTGTTCTTAATGTTTTGTACAATCTGTGTATAACATACAGTACTGAGGTGTAGAATGCATATGGTCCTCAATAAATGCATAAGTCCTCAATAAACATAATTTGACAGCTGATATACACATGAACATTCAGGAACATTTGTTTCATTTGACATTGAAGCTCACATTCACTTTTCTAAGTTACACACTATGACTTTTCTCAAAGGTTTAGGAATGTTAGTGAATGTTTCCGCTAGATTTAGAGTGGGTACTTGTTGGGTTATGATGTGTTGTAGACACAGTGTACCTCGCTTCAAACGTGTTACTAACGAGGCAGACAGTTTAGAACCATTTAGATCAAGTTAAAATGTCACACATTTCTTTCTTTTACAGTATGCAATATATCTTACCAAATGAATGAGTATATATTCCATTAACATACACGACAGACCTCTATTGCAGTGGGGGGAAACAGAAAAGTGAAAAGAAGTTGAGTGGTGCCAGCTGCTTTGCCATCTGTCTCTGTCATGGCAGTACTTGTGATATGTTGAAGCAACTTCCCTGAGAAGTGCTCGAGATAATCCTCGATTGTTTCCATTTGCAAACTCCTGATAGTATTCTACATTACAGTGGGGACTAAAGTTATTTATGGTGCTGGTTAAAGTTTTAGATGATTGGCCATTCCCTTCAGCAGTCAACACACACACACTCTCGCTCTATCTCGTCTATAATCACCTAAAACATATGCTACAGTACTTCATCATCCTTATCATTATGTTATCAGTATTTTGAGGAAGTTCCAGAGAACTTTCAGTCCTAGACAACTATGTTGCTCATCCCACTAGAAGGCATCATTACGTGCAGGCCCCATGGTCTGGGGTGTCTTGGTACATGTATGCAACCCTGGAGACCGTGGATCAATCCCCGTCTTCCCACTTTGTCTCCTCCTAATCTGTCTCCCCCACTGTTTCTAATCTGTCTGAATAAAGCAAAAATGCCCTAAAAAAGAGATATTGAAGAAAGCATCATAACATGTCGGCTGCTTGATGTTTTCAGGACCCTTTTATACCATGCCACGGATGCCCTCCATTATTTATAACATGCTGCCACCACATCACATCTCCCCACACGTAAACCAAGCCACTCTAAGACTGAGTCTGAAATGGCACCTTGTTCCCTATATAGTGCACTACATGGGCCCTGGTGAAAAGTAGTGCACTATATAGGGAATGAATAGGGTGCCATTTAGGACTGCTGTGTTGTCTTTCCTCTTGGTTGCGCTGGTGGAGGAGTCGAGGAACACAGTGGAGGCTTTGCTTGCTTCACCTCCTCCAGCGAGAGCGAGTCCCTGCTGCTGGCCTCTGATAAGTCCCCCCTGTCCCGGCCTCCAGCCCCCCAGTACTCCAGCCCCCCCAGCCTTGCTAGCCTGGCTCGGGGCCCACCAAAGCCCAAAGACAAAACCCTGTCAAATGACTCCAGATGGATGAACAGCAGAAAATGAAAGTATTCCGTGAAGAATGCTGATTTGGTCGGTGGTCACATGGGTCTTCTATCTACGGAGGCTTTGAGATAAAGAACCCAGATAAGACCAGAGAGAGGAGGTCTGGACAGTGTCGGCTTCACAGGCCTGGTGGTCCAGCACATAGCAGTGTGTGTGTGTTTGTAAATATGTGTGTGCGAATGCGTGTGTGTGTGTGTTTATGAGGCTGTCAAAACAGGAATATTACACCACAGGGTCGTCAGTAAACTAATTGCGGAACAAAGACCATTTCCAGTCCTGGAACCCCATCTTTTAACAGTCCGTGTGCTGAGACTGTGATAAGGGAGTTCACGTCTAATGCATTTAGTGGGGGCAAGTTCACCATCTTTATCTTATTTACTTACCTCAGTGTAAATATGGCCGGCTTTAAAGGGGATTTATTAAGACCCCCATTTCTCTGAAGTGCACGCGAGAGTCAAACTGTTTCTGTGTCATAGGTATACAATCAAATCATTATGCAGTTCAGGGATGGCCAAAAGGGTTGCGCAAAATCGCTTCCTTATATATAATGCCACGTAGATGCTTTTTTATTGCATCGTGATTTCTGACTTCACAGAGAAGAAATTACAGTTCAAAGGAATATATTAAAATCCAAGGCTGTACCTAAAAGGGGCATTGAGGTTTATCAGGGGTTTATTCAAGCACCATCTTGCCTTGAATGTGATTGTTTGTCTTCACTGACTTATGACTGCTCCTAGGTCTGTGGTTATGTGTGGAGGGATAGCTTGTGACCTTAATGGCTGATAGACTTTGTCTCTTCTGTCTTCTTTGAAGAAAGGCTCCTCCATGTGCTTATTCCTGTGTGTTTAAAGTGGAGCTGTCCAGAGTATGAGCCACCTGGCTGGTTCAGTGACCCTGGGGGAACAGTAATGTACCATACAGGTGAACACATCGCTGGCTGTCGCTTCTCTATTATGTGCTTACATAGCTTCTCATGGCTCCAGGAGCCGAGCCCTAAGTTACATGCAAAGATCAAACAAGTCCCCAATTGAATTCAAATAGGAAATTCAAACAGCGAGAACTGAGGCGTTCTATGTTATTTCTCTGACCGAAGCCAAACAGAAGAAAGACATGCATGTACAGGATGTGTACCTCCTAGTCATTATTAAGTAGTGAAGCGTGCATTACAAATTCAACTTTCTCTTTCTTTCTTCCCTACTTCAAATAATGATACATAGGCTACACATTATATTCTGTAGCTGCAACTTGCAGTACATGGATTAACATATGAATTTGAATGAAACGTCCACTTCAGCCAAACAACTGGTTGGTGAACAGGGACAATAGACCAGAATATGTCACAGGCCTGTAGTTTGTCTGTTGCACTAAGGAGGAGATGATCATAAGATATTGCATTGCTGATGTGGTTTAGTTATTTATATACTTTTTGAATTGTAATTTAAACATATTGTTCATCAAACCTCTCATATCTACTTCCTCACATAACTCTTCCCAGAGAGAGAGAGAGAGAGAGAGAGAGAGAGAGAGAGAGAGAGAGAGAGAGAGAGAGAGAGAGAGAGAGAGAGAGAGAGAGAGAGAGAGAGAGAGAGAGAGAGAGAGAGAGAGAGAGAGAGAGAGAGAGAGAGAGAGAGAGAGAGAGAGAGAGAGAGAGAGAGTCTGGAAGGCAGGTAGGCAGGTAGATCTTACACTAAACTGGGTGGGTTTGGAGTTGGAACAGCTCTTACTTCCTGGAGGTTTGGGAGAATGGAGGATGCTTGGAACTCATTGGTTTCCCTCACTCACTCCTTTTTTCTGACTGTCTTTCTCTGCCTCTCTGTATTACTCCATATGTGGCTTTAGGTACAGTGAGGGAAAAAAGTATTTGATCCCCTGCTGATTTTGTACGTTTGCCCACTGACCAAGCTGCTTGGCGATGGTCTTGTAGCCCATTCCAGCCTTGTGTAGGTCTACAATATTGTCCCTGACATCCTTGGAGAGCTCTTTGGTCTTGGCCATGGTGGAGCGTTTGGAATCTGATTGATTGATTGCTTCTGTGGACAGGTGTCTTTTATACAGGTAACAAGCTGAGATTAGGAGCACTCCCTTTAAGAGTGTGCTCCTAATCTCAGCTCGTTACCTGTATAAAAGACACCTGGGAGCCAGAAATCATTCTGATTGAGAGGGGGATCAAATACTTATTTCCCTCATTAAAATGCAAATCAATTTACAACATTTTTCACATGTTTTTCTGGATTTTTTTGTTGTTATTCTGTCTCTCACTGTTAAAATAAACCTACCATTAAAATTATAGACTGATCATTTCTTTGTCAGTGGGCAAACGTACAAAATCAGCAGGGGATTAAATACTTTTTTCCCTCACTGTATGTCAAATTGTAATGATCAATCAACATGTGGTATCTAAGACTCAAGGTCACTTATTGCTCATATTTGGTTACAATCAGGAACAGATAGATACATTCAAATAAGTAATAACTGATATGTGAACCTTGATGCTTACAGCACTGTCAGTAGGATGTAATTTAAATGATCAAATACTGTATGTATATTTCCCATGGCATACAGTATAGCTGCCATGATCTACAGACTAAAGGCACAGCAATGGGTAGCTGCCATTATAGCAACAACAACTAAAGGCAGAGTGATTGGTGTCCCTTTAAAGATTCCAGGAACAGCAGTGACTCTCAATTTAATCGATTTAAAACGAAAAGTCAATTTAACAAAGTTGAAAAGAGAAAGATGTGTGTGTGGGGAAGAGGGAGGTAGAAAAGAAATAAGCATTATTTTGCACTCAAGCAGTAAACTAACTGCAGCACAGAGCGAGCGCAGGGAGGGAGAAGATTTCTGCCGAATTATCTCCCACCTCACATTTGCTCTTAGGCAAGCAGTTTAAAAGCCAAGCGATTGAGCCAGTGATCCAATTTGAAATGCAGAAATGATTAGAGCAGCTTGCCTCATTTCATATCGAAATGCTCTGATTTATGACAGGGCAGCAGCCAAGATCTATCTCCAAAGGGAATTAGTGTGGAAATTTGCATATTTCTGTTATTTAGTCTCCCAGTAGCAGATGCTACTGTAGGGGGAGGGAGGGAAGAATAAAGCTGCATGAAGGTACTGTATCTTTTTATTTGGGCAGATGTAACTATACAGCCATTAAAATATTGAGAGAATGGCTTGAAATGAGACCTGAGAAATGGATGCATTGGAAGCATTTCCCAGTTCATGTAGGATGTTGACAGATAATCGTCTTTTTGGGGGGTTAAATTAAAGGAAAATATACATAAATATCCATACACTGAATATGAGCTTTCTAAACATGCATAGAAACTTGGAGATGGATTGAAAGAGAAAGGGTTTTGGCCATTTATTTGACAGAAAGTCCCTGGAAAGTCATCCGTCCTTGAGGCTAAAGAAATATTAATACGGGAATGAGATAACGAGGGCTAGAGGAAAATCTCCTCTAATGAAATTTCCAGTTGACCACATGCAATTTGTTTCATGGTGGTGAACAACTAATTGCAATGGACGTTATCAAGGTGTGTGCTGTACTATGCTGTAAACAGGTCCAAATCCTTTATCCCTATATAACTGCACCGTAGTAACATATAATATATAAACTTGACATAACACATCCATAAGCTTTTCTGCCCTTATTTTTTCATATAAAGGGATAACCCGAGTCTTATATGGACATGACACATCAAAACTATTAGTTGCATGTTAAAATATGAACGCTGGGTCAGGCGCTATGTGTGGGAGTGAACCCCCTTAAAGATGCTCAGACTAAAACTGGGTTTGATTTCTCTCCAGTTGGGGATCAGGACAGATACAATACTACAGTTGTGACCTTGGCAGAAAAAAAAACTAGGGGGAAAAAGATGAGGAAAGAATCATTCCCACCAAGGATTGATATCGATTTCCCCTGGCCTGACCGTGAAGCGGGTTAAGAGTTGCCCAGTGTTGGTGAAATGGTCAGTGGTGATATCATTAGCTTGTTGTTTACACAGGAAACCAGGGAGTTAGGAGGAAGCTGAGTGTCTTCCTCACCTCCTTCAGCTGATCTGAGGATCATGGTATCAAGGAGGGATTAGTAGCGACTTGGGATTTGTGTGATTGGTTAATTTATTGCGGCGATGGCAGGTCTTTCATCTATGGCAACATTTAATCAGCCCAGCCACAGAGGCTATTACAGGTTAGCTCCTTTCTGGAGTCAGTCCGGCGCTGCCATCAGCGCCATCACAATTCCCCTGAAAATTCCAAATTATCTGGAACAGGCTTTAGCTTCTCAGTAATAAAAATTAGAACAGATTCCTGATAGAAGCTTTTCCTCACACAGGGCCAATTATAAATAGCTAGGGCTCTGACTTTGGAAGGAAGGAGGAAAAATCCAACTATGAGAGATGTGCAGTGGAACTTATCGCTCAGCCCCTGCTCTTCGCTCTGATCCAAATCCGTGTGGCTGAAAATTTATATTAGATTTTATCACAGAGGCCTAAGTCTAGAAAAATCAATGAAGGTTATCTTTTATGTTGCAGCAACTTGTGGAAATATTGATTTTCATTTTATAGCGAATTTGGAGCATCAGTTTGTAATCACTTCCTAGCTGACTACACTGTTTTGGTCACTGTATCTTTTACACGTTGGTTGAACGGTAACAGGGCTCAGAAAAAAACCCTAGGAGAGTATTGAAACCACTGGAGTGAGGGAAGAGGGTGGATAAACCACAACACACCATGAGGAGGAAGGGTGGCTGGTTTTCAACAAGGGATGGTTTTCAACACGTATCCATGACATTACTTTATAAACTGACATATTTTGTCACATTTATCTTCCATGTAATTTACAGTAGCTACTTCAAATTTCCCTATTTTATTTTATTGAAGAAAAAACATTTAGGGACAGAGTTAATTGTCATACATTTTCAAATTTGAACATCAGCATTGTCTTTTTCTCTTTTTAACTTGATCTGAATGAAATAATAAATCCACCTATTTTAATTTCTGTGAATGGTGGTGAACACTCTCTTAATCACTGTCAATAAAATGCATGATCCGTAGACACTGTAGAATAGCAAGTCTTAATATTAGTTTGAATGAAACCTTATTGTATGTGGCTTTGGATTTTAAAGCCAGTGGTGTTGATGTTGTAATATCCAATAGGGGTCAGTATTATTTGCGGTTCTGAATGCATTTATTCATGAGGAAGTGGAGCAGGACAGAGTCACTGTTATACGTCACATTCCTTAGTTGTGATTGGTAGCTAGAGAAAGGGGTATGTTTTTATTTTGTATACATCCCCTTCATTCCAGAGTAAATCAAAATGTTCTGCTTGTCACTCTGGCTTTGTCTGAAGCTTTGACTACATATGTACTGTATTTACTGTAAGGAAGAGGGCGTTCATTTAAGGGTAAAATGCTTGGTGACATCATTGTGTGTTATACCCAGAATACAGCTCCTCTGCATTCCTTTGTCTGGAATACTTCAAAGCCCCAACATAGTCATTATTTAGGGTAGTACAATTAAATGAATAGCGCATTTAAATTTCAGCTAAATGAAAAATACAGCTATATGATAAATTGACCATTATTTTGATAAATGTATTCAGTTAATGTATTAATTTACAATTGGTTACATTTAGTTTTATTAATAAAAGTTATGTTATGATGATTTTGACAATTAATCGTTATATTAAGAAAACACATTGAAACAAAAATAAATGTAATAATGTAAATAATTCAAATTCAAATACAATATCAAAGGAAATGTAATCCAGTAAATATGATTGCTTTCTTACAGTATTTCTAATGTTGAAAACTATATATATTATTATTAGTCTGTCCCTGGTGAGAGGCAGTGTAATATAGTGAATTCCCAGAAGGCCTTAGAGACTAGACGGACAGGAAGAGGAGAAGAAGAAGCCTCACACAGCTAAATAAGAGAGATGGCCCCCAGTCTGGAGATCTGACAAAGGGTTAATCCGATTCTCATTTTAGATAGTAGTCGTAGCAACAATCAGATCCGTCTCCTTTGCTCCTTTTGATAGGGGTGTAAGATTTACAGGTTAGCTGAAGATATAAGACTTTATTGTCAGGCTAATTTGAGATGTGAAATAGAGGACGGCTTAAATTACGGAGGTCTCTCTCTGTTCCTCTGCCAGGGTGGGATAAGATACCTAGATAATAAGGAATAAGAAAATCAACTGACACAATGTGCTGTTCACTAGGTCTGACTGGCAGAAGTCCACCATTGCTTAGAGCTATGTAAGAACTAGAGTTGAGGTTTTCTTTTCATTTTATATGTATTGTTTAATTTGTGTGTGGTAGACTGAATGAGATCGGAGCCCATATGCTGTCTGCACTTTTGTTATTGTATGTAGCCTACAGTATTTCTGTTTTCTCAGGAAAGAGAGAGAGCCCTCTAACGAAAGATGTCTGTGTGTGTGTGTGTGTGCGTGCGTGTCTAAACACTCCTTCACCCACGTGCGCAATAAAATATATTTTGTGTGTCTGTGCCAATTCAGACCTTTAACATGTGAAAGTGGCATTTTGGCATTTGCATTTATCCTTGAAGGGTTGTTGCCTTTCCGAAGAAATATCTGAAACTCATAGTGCGACAACTAGTGCTTTTCTGTTGCATTAGGCAGATGGATGGTGTCTCATGGCAGCCTGTTTCAAATGGAAAAATTAAATGAAGTGTCGAAGAGATTGCACCCCAGCCCATTTTCTCTTAGCTAAACTATTTCTGTCACACCCTAATGAAGGAGGGCCTGGGGGTTAAAAAGTAATGGCCTTGAAATACTGACATTTTTGCCTGCTAGCAATAGGGTACTGTAACGGCTGCCCAAGAAAGCTGCTTCTACCCCTCTCCCCTCTCCAACAGTACTGAAGATGTACTCTTGGCTTTCATTACCCTTTGTAAAAAAATATTTAAAAAAAGAAGCCATTTGAAAATAAAATAGAATAGAAAATCATATAAAAATAAATAAAAAGGCCTTACAATCTGACCGAACCCTCTCCATGTCTGGTTGTGAATACATTTAGCCGGGGCCACATTATCTATCTCCCTGTTTTCCTCCATAGAAATAACTTAAAGCACCAACACTTGACCTGAGCCCAGAAGAAAAATGATGTTACACATTCAGAATAATTTGCCGGCATATTATAAAACGTAACCTCAATCGCCCTTTGAAATGGATACTGATTCTTTAAATTCTTCCCTGCCTGTTTCAGGAAATAGTGAGATCCCAGCGATAGCGCAGCACAATGTGCCTAAAGTTCACTCCTGAACACTCCTTCACTCTAAAAGTCATCGGCATTCTGGGCATCCGAGATCTTCTTAATCTGGGAGATCTGATACTGTATCATTGGGATCAAAGGGATCAGGCGTTAGCAGCACTGTATGCCCCCCTCTCCCCCCACCCCCCCACCACTCCAGCCACTCTCCAACCCAACTGCCCCCACCACCTTGATCCCATTCCTCTGCCCCAACCACCCCGTACTCCACCCCCTCCACCCACAACCCTCTCAATTCCCAAATATTCTCATTGCGGGGAGAAGAAGAGGCCCTACTAGCTTATAAAATGAACCTGTTTATGGCTTGCAGAGAAGAAGAGGAAGCGGAACTTGGTGGCTATTATTAATTATTGTTTGTTTAATCACCAAAATAAGCAAATGATTAGTGTTTGTTATCTGTCCCCGTCCAGAAGATGAAGAGCTGTGTACCGGTGGTGCTCAGCGCCGGCCCCAGGTGGCTGCTGGATGTGACTTGGCAAGGAGCAGAAGACAACAAAAATAACTGTGTGGTGTACAGCAAAGGTAAGCTCCAGCTCCAGACTGCTGTATACAGTCTGTTATCTCCCTAGCAACACCACAGCAGCCAAACACACTGTCTAACAGACAATCCCCCCACTTAAGTTCTGCTGTCTGTCTGTCTCTCGCTGTCTTTCACTCCAAATAGTTTTTTTTACATCCCTCTGAAGTCATTTAGTAGATCAACCCAAAGTCTTGATTAGGAACGGAAAACAACATACGAGACACAAAGTCAGGGGTTTTAGATTTCACATGAGGTAAATATATTAATTCGCTTTTTGTACTGAGTCTGAGTGAATTCCCCTCTGTTTACAAATTACAATTCCCCAAAATTATTATGTAGACGATAATCTGAAACTTGCTAATGGCATATCTCTCTTTTTATGTGATTTTGGATGATTGGGTGTGACAATAGAGGTTGTGAGTCTCGAATCACACTGAAATAAAAATGAGGGATTTATTTGCTGTCTGATACAGCTAGAATACCCTTATTAGGCAAGCTCAAAATGGCTGCCCATCCATAGTTCATGATTGGGCTTAAGGTTACTGATTGTAAAATGCTAATATGGCACACTGACACTGACAGTACGGTCTTCAGACTTCACTCTTTATGAAAGCACTGTGCTTCTGACTGGCTGCTGCAGCCCATAATTGGGTCTTGACGGGTGTATCCAGAGACACACAGGCACATAAATAAGTAAATAAAGATGTTTGAATTCAAAAGGGACGCAAGAAGTGGTTTCTATTTATCCCGTTTTCAAAATGATTACCCTGTGACTAGACTCACGAAGGAGCTAAAATGGAGTTTCTTCCCCTCAAAGTGAATCAGAGCGGGAACTGGGATTTGCAGCCCGGATTTTCTTTACGGTCTCCCAATTCCCATCTACTAATCACTAGACTGCACTGGGGAGTTATCCTCTTAACCGGCTACTTAACTTTGTGCTCTTTATCACCAAATCATTAAAGTTTATGATAAGCTGTTAAAGGAGATTATGCACTTCTTTAAAAATCTCCTAATCTTTTTGCCAGGAGACTGAATATATGAAACAAAAAAGGGAGTAATAACAGGATTTGGTCCCGTTTTGTTAAGTCTATCGTTTCCCCTCCCTGTCTTCATATTCATTATAGAAGACATCCAAGAGACAGATGTAGTTGCAGTACTGTCATCATCGCACACAAACTGACGTTATGGATCTGTGATCACTTCTGCAGCATTGTCCTTCATATCCCCTTGTTCATAGCATCTAGTTTACCCTTATTCAATTAGAAAATGAAGTGATGTGAAAGTCAGATCACAAAGAGAAATCCCCCAGTGAGAGCCATTTGTGTTGTATTAGTATAGGGCCACTAAACCCTTCTCCACAATCACACGCCTGCCAAGCGATAATAGACGATAAAGAGGGGTAAAATGCAGAAAATACAATTAATTTCAATTTGGAAATAATTGTATAATATTTGTCACCTTACTGTGTGTAGTCATTTTGAGACAATAATTGCAGCTCTAAATCTGTAGGCCTAGACAGAATCAGCATCCATCCAGTTTTTCTATTTCTATGGCCCCAGACAGAATCTCTCTAGTTATTGTACATACTCTATTTAGTTATTGTATTTCTATGGCCCCAGAGAGAATCGCTCTAGTTATTGTATTTGTATAGCCCCATGCAGACACCAGACAGTACAGAATGACTCAGTGATGACTCCCTCTCTACATGAAGCAGACACACAGACACACATAGCCATAGGACCTCAGTGTTTACATCTCCACCCAAGTGTTGCTGTTTGTCTGTTTGTCTATTTTGCGCTAAGAAAGGCAGTTGACTTATGGCAATCAGTGAACATCTCAATATACTGCATGTTCATTGGTTCTCGCTGAATATGGCTACTTGGCTCAGTGTTTCAATCAACTCGGCTTTCTTGAGCACTGTCTCGGACATCTTCTGTTCATGGATTGAGGAGTTCCTCTAAACTAGAGTTGGCGCTATGTTTCACCCTCCCATATCGTAGTTTATTGTTGGGTGATCTGAAAGTAAAATGTGTTGTCAGTGTGCTATGGCTTCCACTGAATGTTCACGATCTTCAACCACTGACATTCTATGGGACAGAGAAATAAGTGGGGAAATAGGGAGAAAAAAGAGAAATGATTCCTGATGGACTGATGTAGTCCAACCGTGTGTAATGTATAATACATTCTAGTTCACTGTGGAACAAGGACTATGTGAGTTGGTGGAATCCCCATTGGGCTGCCCCGGGCAACCAGCTGAAAACACGCTACCACGGTTACCACATACCTAATATTAGATATGGAATTTTGTTTCCTGGTTCTACTGAATGTCCCTTTTTTAAATGATTTGCCACTCACTGTCTCTATCATTTTGTGTTGTTGATATTGACAAACAACACACTGTAT